>NC_037670.1:73199651-73320603 GCF_003255815.1 Theropithecus gelada
AAAAAAAAAAAAAAAAAAAAAAAAAGGCCCCTTCATCTTCCTCTTGCTATTGTCAGTGTCAGCTCATTTCCCCTCACATTGCAAAAATGGATTTCACAGTTCCAGATGTTATGTGCAAAGGCAAACGTGACCAACAGAAGAGGAGCCACTACTCCCTGTGCATCTACTTTTAGCAGAAAATCTTCCCATGAAGTCTTGAGGCAGCATCCCAAGTCTTATTAGCTAGAATCACATGATGCCTAGTCCAGTCAGTGGCAAGGGGACTGGAACCATCCTATTTGCTTAGACCAATCAAACATGATTTATTCCCTGAGCTAGAATTGAGCTTTTGGCCTCTTTTCATACAGAAAAGAATGGATTCCTGAACAAAACTGGGCTGTACCAGAAAGGAAAAGCGGTGGTGGAAGAATAAATTTGGGGTAGGAACCAATGTTGTTTGCTATGCTTGACAAAGAGGAATGTGAAAGAGGTTTTCCAGCAGTGGGACTAGCATGTGCAAAGGCTCTGAATTGGGAAGGGCTATAAGAAACGAGTGTGACTGAAACATGGAGTGCCAGGGGAAGGGAGCACAGCATAAGATGGGGAGAGCTTGCAGGGCCCAGTGAGGCTTGTGCATTAGTTTCCTGTTGCTGCCATGACAAATTATCTCAAATTTAATGACTTGAAACAGCACAGACTTATCTTGCAGTCCTGGAGATCAGAAACCCAAAATGGGTTTTATGGAGCTAAAATCAAGGTGTCAGCAGAGCCGCATGTGTTCCTTCTGGAGGCTCTAGTGGGGAATCTGCTTTTTGGCATTTCCCACTTCTAGAGGCTGCCTGCATTCCTGGGGTTCTGGCATCACAACCCTCATTCTCTGCTTGCATCTTCCCATCTTCTTCTCAGACCCTGCTTCCATCTTAGAAGGACCCTTAAGATTACACTGGAGCCACCGAGATAATCCAGGATAGTACTCTCCTCTCAAAATCCTTAACTTAATCACACCTGCAAAGTCCCTTTTGCCATATAAGATAATAACATATCCACAAGTTCTGGGAATTAGGACATGGACGTCTTTGGGGGGCCATCTTGCCGCTCACCACACTATTTTTGGAGTCCTGTATTTATCTTAAAAAGACTGCTCTCACAGATTGTTGAGTGCCTGTGGCATTTCCAAGTGCAGGATGCAAGTTGCTGGTCTATCTACCATTCTCTGATCTGGAGGGTGGTGCGTACTTCTCACAGCTCCTCTGGAAGGTGTCCCAGTTGGGACTCTATGTGGGGGCTCCAACCCCACATTTTCCCTTGGTACTACCCTAAATAGAAGTCCTTTTTGAGGGCTCCACCCTTGTAGCAGGCTGCTGCCTGGACACCCAGGCTTCTCCATACTGAAATCTAAGCAGAGGCTCCCAAGCCGACTTCACTTTTGCATTCTGTGTGCCTGCAGGCTTAACACAAAGTAGAAGTTGTCAAGGCTTAAGGCTTACATTCTCCCAAGTGGTAGCTCAAGCTGAACCTGGGCCTCTTTGTGCCCTGGCTGGAGCTGGAATGGCCAGGATGCAGGGAACAATGTCCCAAGCTGTACAGGACAGCAGGGCCATGGGTCTGGTCCATGAAACCATTCTTTCCTCCTTGGCCTCTGGGCCTTTTATGGGAGGGGCTGCCACAATGTTCTCTGAAATGCCTTTGAGGCCTTTTCCCCATTATCTTGGTTATCAGCACTTGCCTCCCTTTCAGTTATGCAAATTTCTCTAGCAAATGGTTGCTCCACAATCTGCTTGAATTCCTATCCTAAAAAAGCTTTTCCTTCCTCTGCCACATGGCCAGGCTGCAAATTTTCCAAATTTTTATGCTCTTCTTCCCTTTGAAATATAAATTCCAGCTGCTCATGCCTGTAATTCCAACACTTTAGAGGGCCAAGGCAGATGGATCTCTTGAGTCTAGGAGTTTGAGACCAGCATGGGCAACATGGCAAAACCTTGTATCTACTAAAAGCAAAAACAAAAGACGTTAACGGGGTGTGGTGGTGCATGCCTGTAGTCCCAACTAGTCAGCAGGTGAAGGCAGGAAAATTTCTTGAACTCAGGAGGTGGAGGTTGCAGTGAGCCAAGATCATGGCATTGCACTTCAGCCTGGGTGACAGAGTGAGACCTTGTCTCAAAAAATTTAATAAGGTTTATTAAAAAATAAATATAAATTCCACCTTTATATCATTTCTTTGCTCCTGCATTTGAGCATAGGCTGTTAGAAGCAGCCAGGTCATGTGTTGAATGCTTTTCTGCTTAGAAATGTCTTCTACCAGATACCCTAAATCAATCATCACACTTTAGTTCAAACTTCCAAAGATCCTTAGAGCATGGTCACAATGTAGCCAAGCTCTTTGCTAAGGTATAACTTGCATGACCTTTCCGCCACTTCCCAATAAGTTTGCCATTTCTATCTAAGACCTCAGAAGCCTGGACTTCATTTTCCATATCACTATCACCATTTTGGTCACAACCATTTAACCCATCTCTAAGGAGTTCCAAACTTTCCCTCATCTTCCTGTTTTCTGAGCCCTCCAAACTCTTCCAACCTTGCCCTGATACCCAGTTCTAAAGTTGCTTCCACATTTTCAGGTCTCCTTATAGCAATATCCCCTCCTGGTACCAATTTTCTGTATTAGTTTGTTCTTGCATTGCTATGAAGAACTACCTGAAACTAAGTAATCTATAAAGAAAAGAGGTTTAATTGGCTCATGGTTTTGCAGGCTATACAGGAAGCATGATGCCAACATCAGCTCAGTTTCTTGGGAGGCCTCAGGAAGCTTATAATCATGGCAGAAAACAGGGATGGACATGTCACATGGTGAAAGCAGGAGCAAGTGAGATGGAGGGGGAGGTACCACACACTTTTTAAATACCAGATTTGATGAGAAGTCACCATCATGAAGACAGCACCAAGCCATGAGTGATCCACCTCCTGCCATGACCCAAACACCTCCCACAAGGGCCCACCTCCAGCATTGGGGATTTCAATTCAACATGAGATTTGAGAGGGGACAAATATCCAAAATATATCACCTGCTGAGCCCTGCATACCCTGACAATCGCTAGCTGTCCTTTTAAGGCTCATTTGTCATGATAACTTGTCAGAAGGTTTGTGACTTCTCTCTTGGAAATGGATATTGACCTTTGACATAAGGACAGTGCTTCATTTGAAGCCTCCTCCCAGCAGTGGAGCAAACTCACAAAGCAGTTGCTGATTTCCTGGAATCGAATGCTTCCTTCTCTCTTTGGCAGATACGCAGTGGGACAGGGGGATTACTTAGATATGCTACTGGCCAGCCTTTTCACCAGAGGCTGCAGCTGCTGCTCAGCATTTTCCTGTTTTCCTTTTTCTATTGTTTAAAAATCCTGTGTTAATACAAGCTCTTGATGTTGATGTGTCTCAGAATAAATACAACCGTGACATAGGCTTCACAATGTATTTTGCTGATTTCATCATGTATTATCATTCTCATTTACTATCACTTTCCTGAGAAATACTGTATTTTCTTTCTGGGACTGTGGGAGTGTGGTGTGCTGGGGGCAGGATAAGAGAGACACAAGATGTGATGTATATGCAGGTGTCTGTGCCCCTTCATCTCCATGCTCCACTTATGCTATTGGCCCTCTCAAGAAGATTTGCCTTTGGTGATGCCAGCTGACCCCCAAAATAGAGAATCAAGGTGAAGGCAGGCCGCTTTAGTTTAGCGGTTTGAATCAGTGAACCACTTCATAATTCCCAAAATGCAGCCTCGCTCACATCCAATGTAATGGAGCCTGAAAGTCAAACCCCACAAACTCTTGGAGCTGGTATCTCGGGTTGCTCTAAAAAATTCTTTGAGAATGAAATTCTTCATCAGTGCTTAACCATGTGCTCTCTATAAATCAAGGGTCAAAATGTTGAATGATTCAATCTCTCCAGTCTCTCAGTCAATGAGTAAAAGTGTACTGAAGGCCTCTTCTAAGTCAGAACTTTCGTATCAGCGGCCAAAGAGAATATTCATCTCCACATTAATGGTCTCTCGAGTTTGCCTCTACCCCAGTGCTCCAGGCCTTCAGTGAGGCTGAGAGAGGAGCCTTCTCTGTAACTAGTCAGGTATCTCTGACCTGTCCTTCCTTCTAGTGTCCTTATGCTCCATACCCCCATCTCCTTGGCAGGAACTCCAGATATTGATGAAAGATACTAGAGTGGGGTAGAAAGAACACGAAAGACTCGGCCAGCAGTGCAGGATTAAGTCTTTCTAGCTATGACCTTGCACAGGCCACCTGGTCTCCGCAGACTTCACTTCCTTGTTTCCATGACTTGCCATCTGAGGGTATTTTCAGTGCTAAGACTCAGTGAATACAAAGGTGTGGCAACCTGAATCTCTGGTTCCTTAAACTAGAGTCTCCCAGTTTCTTCTTTCCAACATAAAGCATGGACTTGAGGGGTATTGTCAATGGTTTAATTGGTGCCAAGCAGAATGTCACACAGAAACTGCTTTTTACAGAGAACAGGGGCCAGCCACAGGGAGAACTTTTCTCTGCATTTAAAATATGTATACCCTGTACTAAAAATATCTTACTCTTTGTAAAATCCTCACAATAACCCCAGTATTTAGGCACTGACTAGGAGTTTTACAGCGAAGAACCCAGGGTTCAAGGAAGTTCCTCAAGGCAAATGAGAAGGGATGGAGGCCAAATTTGAATTTCAGTTCATCATGCTCTGGGAACCCTCAGACTATTGTGCTGTCTCCATGTGAGCACCCTCAGCCCCCACCCAGAACTTGGAAAGGTAAGTGGGAAGAGCGTGGAATTAGAAGACTGATGACTTGACTGGATGTGGTGGCTTACGCCTCTAGTCTCAGCTACTCAGGAGGCTGAAGTAGGAGGATCACTAGAGTTCAGGAGGTCGAGGCTGCAGTGAGCTATGATCATGCCACTGCACTCCAGCCTGGGCAACAGAGTGAGACCCTCTCTAAAAAAAAAAAAAAAAAAAAAAAAGACAAAGATGACAGATGCTTTTTTTTTTTTTTTTTTTCGATGGGGTCTCACTTTGTTGCTCAGGCTAGTCTGGAACTCCTGGGCTCGAGCGATCCTCATATCTCACCCTCCATAGGCATAAGCCACCACGCCTTTCTTTTTCTTTTTCCTTTTTTAATTGAAGCTCTGCATTCTAATTTTGGTTCTTATGTTACTCCTGTGATCTTGTGCAAAGTATCTTTCTTCTGATCTGTAAACTGAGGGAACGGCTTTTAAGGTGCCTTTTAGGCCAACTTCTAGGATTCTAGGAAAACCATCTAAATAGCTAACCATTGAATCCGTTGAATCTGACATTCTTTTTTGTTGTTGTTGTTTTTGAAATGGAGTCTTGCTCTATCACCCAGGCTGGAGTGCAGTGGCGCAATCTCTGCCCACAGCCAACCTCCACCTCCCAGGTTCAAGCAATTCTCTTGCCTCAGGCTCCCAAGTAGCTGGGATTACAGGTGTGCACCACCGCGCCCGACTGATTTTTGTAATTTTAGTAGAGACAGGGTTTCACCATGTTGGCTAGGCTGGTCTCAAACTCCTGACTTTCGGTGATCCACCTGCTTTGGCCTCCCAAAGTGCTGGGATTACAGGTGGGAGCCACCATGCCCAGCCCAATCTGGCATTCTTTACAAAGACCAGTCCATAAACAAATAAAATAGCTGGCATGTGATGATGCAGCTCTCAGGGCTGTAACCTGAAATCCACTTCACATCCTTCAGAGACGAGTTACCTGTCAGCAGAGGCTCAGAAGTTAGCTCTCATACCTGCTTCCAATTCAACAAGCACAAAAACTGTCTTTAGGAATATTTTCTAGGTACTATCTGCTTGCAAGCACCTAAATGCTTTTCTGCTTATTTTCCTTGGGGCTTTTGATGCGAGCAATCTTTTATCAGATATCTGACAGTTTTTCTATCAGATTAGCCTTGCAAAATTTCACGTGTCTCATATTCTCTCTTAAACAGATGTTAACTGTTCCTCCACCCTCTCCCCATCCCCATCAATGGTGTCTGGGTCCTGATCGAGAATAGATGACCAAACCTCACTTCCTCCCCATTTGCCATGCATCCACAGGCATTGTCTACAGTAGCTACATGCAGAACTGCTAGAGTAGAGGACTAAAACAATTTTGCAGTTAAAAAAATATGGGAGGAAAGCTCTGGGCTGCCAAAGGAATGCTGCCTTTTTACTGATATTATGGAAAAAGCAGAGTCAGGCCTGGCTCCACAGCTGAGCTCTGCACAAGGTTTTGCCTCTTGGCTCTTGATCCTCTTAGCAACCAGGCTGCAAGCACAAGAAGCCTCTTTCCCATTCACACAGCAACATCTGCAAGCTTTCAGTCATTCAACAGGCTGCAGCCCTGGGGAAATCTCGGGTGTTTCCTACTTTAGTATAGGCAATAACCAACTGTAATCTGAGCTCCATTCTGTTGCTTCTCCACTGTGCAGTGACTAATAAGAGCATGGACTCAGAGCCAGACTACTTTGCTTCCAATCTCAGTTAATAATGACCAGTTCTGTGGCCTTGGGCGAGTTATTCAAATTCTCTATGCCTCAGTTCCAACATCTGCAAAATAAGGGTTAATGGCACTATCTACCTCTTTGGGTTAAGTATTAAATTTAGATACACAAAAATACAGTATCTTGCATGTCAGGTGTACTGTTTGCTAATATTATATGGATTGACGATCATTAAGAAATAGGGGGCCTAGTTCAGCATAAGGAGAATGAGACAAACTCTAATCTTTTTGAAACTTCACTTCCTCTCCTTATACATGGGGTACTTTCTTCAGTAGGAATCTCTGCAATTGTCCCTTATGCCTGTTTGTCCTTCACCTGCATATTCCCAGTCGAACCCAGAGCAGGCAGTTCATCAAAATATATTGAATACTAAAGGCACAAAGACCTCTACTGACCTGCCATTCTTGGCTTCCGACACCAAAGGAGGTTTTTTTTTTGGTTTTTGTTTTTTAAATACAGTTGTGGTCTCACTTGGTTCCCGATGGCTGGATTGAAGTGACTTGATCATAGCTCACTGCTGCCTCAAAATCCTGGGCTCAATCGATCCTCCTGCCTCAGCCTCCCTCGTAGCTGGGATTACAGGCGCATGTCAGTATGCCTGGCTAATTTTTTGATTTTTTTGTAGAGATGAGGTCTCACCATGTTGCCCAGGCTAGTCTTCAACTCTTGGGCTCAAGCAATCTGCCCACTACGGCCTCCCAAAGTGCTGGGATTACTGACTTGGCCTAAAGGAGACTTCTAACACTGGATTACTCTGAAACCTCTACAGAAATTTTAGTAAATGCTTTGATAGCTTAAGGTAGTAATACAAAGTTGCCAAATTTTTACATTCTCACAAAATTTTGAGACATGACTTTCTAACTCATTCAGGTGAGCAAGACCATGTCTGGCTAATTTTTAAATTTTTTTTGTAAACGGGGCTATGTTGTCCAGGCTGGTCTCCAACTCCTGGGCTCAAGCAATCCTCCTGCCTTGGCCTCTCAAAGCGCTGGAATTACAGGTGTGAGCCACGGCGCCCAACCAGAGCACAGTATTTAACATCATACTCCATACTGGAGTTAAGAATGTGTACACACAATGAGATTTAAAATTATGCCAATTATAACTTAAATGTGCTCATTCTAGCACTGCTTATGAAAGTGATGCAATTAAAATGAACTGGATTTTGAAAGGTTGTGCTCAATATTGGGCCAGATTGTTTCTAACTTGCAGGCTATTCGATAGTTAATAGGCCACGCTTCCCTCCAGACATCAAACGTTGGCCCAAAACTTGGTGAAATGGTACAGGGTGTCATTCCTCCCACAATTTGTAAATTGTCTCTGGGGGTCATTCTGACCAGAAAATGAATATAAAGCTGTCACCTATTCATTCTAGAGTTTGGAGCATTCTAAAAGTAATGTACACATTTGTCATTTCATGACCGCATAGAACATCTTCCATGCAGTCGTACACGAGTCCCTCCATTTCTGAGCCTTGATTAAATCTTAGCAATGCTGACACTATTATTTAGGAAATCTGGCATTACACAAAAGAAGTCTCCGAACTGAGAGCTCAAAAGATGTAGTTGTTTGGTAAAAACACCCGCGTTGATACATTTGAATATTACATGTTATGTTATAAACATCAAGTAACACCACAAACATTTTAAAAAAGGAAGTTTATTGGTCTTTAAATGGCTCAAATTGCAAATAAACAAATCGGGTAGTGGCATCAGCCTAAGACACGTGATGCATCTTTGTCAGTTGGCTTCATAGCACCTCAGTACCCAGGAGAGGAAAGGTCTCAAAGAAAAGTCACAATGTTAGTGGTTAGGACCCCTGGTTAAATAAGACTGCAATGAGTACACATGGAGATTGCTGGGCCCGCTGGCCAGTGTTACATTGGTAACTTGAATTCCGCACATGGCACAGCCTATGAGAAATATGAAATGAAAGATGTACATCTCAAACCCTTTAAGGACAAATATTTAACATGAGAAGCTGGATGTAATATCTAAAGAGTGAGTTCCTAACTTTACGTACACACCTGTTACCTGGAATGCCTGAACACATCTTTGACCTGTTGAAATTAGGACTGAGAAAAAAGAAAAAAATACTTTGTTGAATCAACTGTCCTAGCCCCACTGCAAAGAGGGGGGAAAAAAATCTGACAGTGGCGTATTTCCGACTGAAATTATGTCCCCAAGTAGTGTGCCAGAATTCTTCCAGCAGGAGCACCACACAATGGTGACACAGCCTAATGTGTGGTCAGTGTGTGCCACACGTTTTCTGCACTATACCCAGGTTTGACGGCTTGATGTTAACTTCTGAAAATGTAGCTAGTGTTCTTCATTATACATGAACAGACAAGAATTACTACTAATAATTCCTGTATCAAATTGTAACTTTATGAGTATAAATTTAGAAATGAACAGATGGCAAGCATGAATATTTTCCCGAAGTGTTCCAGTGCAAAATGCATTAGCACTACTGACATTTTCTTCCTGCGCCCTGCTCCCAGATTAAAAACTTAACACTTACATGCTCACCACTGGCAGAAAGTGATTTCCAGGGACCAGCATCTTCAAGAAGAGGAGGGTTCATTCAAACATAACGTGCTGAATCCTCGCAGTTGAAAATTATCTTACAAGTATAGGCTGGCCCTTCACTTAAAATGACCTTGCAGTTTATTAAAAGCGATCAAAGAGCTCTGGAATCTTATTTTCAAGAACCAGAGTATGGCACACATTTTAAATTTGGACAGACTCCTAGCAGACAGTTACTTCTCAAGAATTTTCTATACAAAAGCTGTACTCCATGCTAGGCATATATTTTCTCACCAGTACACATGGGGCAGTGGACCCCTGGTGTCAGTAACACACCCAGAATGATATAACCGGGTATTTTTCAGTTTCTAAATTAAGGCATATTCAAAAAATTCCATGTACAAGTTTACACCACTTTTCTAAGTTACTCACCAGGTAACTAAAGCAGATTCACAGATGAATTACTCTCAGTTTAACTATATGCAACAACCATGCCAATAACTTTTCTTCTAAATTTTGCATAATAATGGTTAAAAAAAGTGGTACAGTTTAACTATCATGTTCACAATTGTCATTTTTCAAGGCAGAAGACCAAGACATTTTAAAATGATATAAAATTTAAGCTTTATAATAAACACCAGAGGAAGTCGCCTTTCCTCCCACTCCCCACCCCCATCTCACCTCTTTATTTAATATTTCAAGAAAGACTGCCGAGAAACACAAGCTCACACGCTACATTCAGGACCATGATAAATGTAGGCAATTATGAAATAAGTTGAACTTTGCTTCTTGGTGAAGCCACATTAATTTCTTTTTTAAGTAAATTTGACTTTCATTGCAGTTCCAATTCATGCTTTTAGTGATATACAACAATTTCCAAAATGTTAAAGTAATTTCAGTCAATTAAGCCTTCAATGGCAATGCTTATAAATTATATTTATTAGTATGGTCAAGATAAGAAAGGAGTTTGGGCTTTGATTATAAAATGCAGCATCTTTCTCTGATTCTCTTGGCTAAACTTTTCCTCTTCTTTTTTCCATTCTTTTCTTTGCTGTCTTCCATCTTTCTCGCTCGAATTTCTCTCATTAAATCAAAAAATACCTAGAAAGAAAAAAAATAGGATCAATAAAGCAAACAGATATATGAACTTAGTACTTCTCCAAATCACAGCAGTAAACTTTGGGGATAACAGAAGTATAAATATTTAAGAGCTCTTGTTTGGAGTAGAGAGTGGAAAGCATACAACTAAAGCCTGATTCTCCCAGTATCTTGAAAAAAGGAGGAAACTAGGAAGTTTTCTGAATTACACTTTATGGTAAAAATGTTCATATGTAATAAAACCTGATCTTTCTGTTCCAGTTTTTGAGATGAAAATCTATCAAGTGCTACAAGGTGACGATAGCCCCAAAGATAAAACTCAATGGATTATACTGAAGTACTTTAATAATCAATAAATGTATTTTATTAATTTATATTTAACAATATATGCTTAACTTTATATTTAATAATTTGGTATTTCATAACTTGGTTTCCTCAGCTTCATTTCTAAAAATGGAGAAAAAGCTCCATTTTTAGAAATGAAGCTGAAGAGATGGGTGTATGCTTTCTCATCTTGATACCAGGCACTATGAAACAACTTTGTCTGTTACTCTATATGTGCGAATTTATCAGTTTTTGTCTGATGTCTAGGAACTGGTAAATAATGAGATATTAGCATAGTAACTAAAAAAATCATGAGTATAACAATTCAAAGTTAAATTTCAATAAGAAATTCCTCTGTTCTGTAACACAGAAGGGTCTGGAAGGCTACACACTCACACTCCACATAAACAGCTGAGAGTATATGATAAAAGGAGGAATAACTTTTATGATCACTTTTGAATTCTGGATTTAAAAAATAAGTTTTTACTTATAGAATTACAAAACCCAGTAAGACTAAAGATAAGCAAGAAATATGAAAGCGATAACGAGTGCTGTGAGTAAAGTGTGCGTATGTCATGACTGATGTGGCCTTTCCTAACGCATCTCTGAAAAAAGCAACATACAGAATAGCAGATAGAGCACTACCTGTGTGCGTGTAGGGTAGGAGTACACCTGTATTTGTTTGCCCTTGGACAAAGAACAATGAAATAATAAACCAAACCCTAATAATCAATTTTATTTTCAAGAAGAAGGGAGGAGGGTACAAGGAAGAGTGAGGCATCTCTGAGTATATCTTGTTATAGAATTTCTACTTTTGAGACACAGGTGGTTTACATACTCAAAAATAAAATTAGGCCGGGGCAGTGAGTCACGCCTGTAATCTCAGCACTCTCGGAGGCCGAGGCGGGCAGATCACCTGAGGTCAGGAGTTCTAGAATACCCTGGCCAACATGGCAAAACGCTATCTCTACTAAAAATACAAAAATTAGCTGGGTGTGGTGGAGGACACCTGTAATCCCAGCTACTCGGGAGGCTGAGGCACAAGAATTGCTTGAACCCGGGAGGTAGAGGTTGCACTGAGCCAAGATCGTGCCACTGCATTCCTGCCTGGGTGACAGAGCAAGACTTAGTCTCAAAAAAAAACAAATAAAAAAATAAAATAGCAAATCCTAAAAATTGAAAATCAAATTTAAACAAGTAAGACTAGCTGGGCATGGTGGCTCACACCTAAAATCCAGCACTCTGGGAGGCTGAGGTGGGTAGATCACCTGAGGTCAGGAGTTCAAGACCAGCCTGGCCAACATACAGAAACCTCATCTCTTCTAAAAATACAAAAAATTAGCTAGGTATGGCGGCATACGCCTGTAATCCCAGCTACTAGAGAGGCTGAGGCAGATCACTTGAATTCAGGAGGTGAAGGTTGCAGTGAGCTGAGATCATGCCACTAAACTCCAGCCTGGGCAACAGAGTGAGATTCCATTTCAAAAAACAAACAAACAAACAAACAAAAAAACCACAAACAAGTAAGACTGACTATATTCCAAGATGGTGACAGAGGAATTATTTCAAAGGTCTACAAGACATAGCATAGAAAGTACCTATTTTAGAATAGATGCTAAGGATAAAAATAGAAACAAAATTCCAACAAAACAATACAAAGACAAATCTTAAACTTTTTTTTTTTGAGAGACTCTCTGTTGCCCAGGCTGGAGTGCCCCAGGCTGGAGTGCGATGACGCGATCTCAGCTCACTGCAATCTCCGCCCCCTGGGTTCAAGAGATTCTTCTGCCTCAGCCTCCCGAGTAGTTGGGATTACAGATGTGCGCCACCATGCCCGGCTAATTTTTGTATTTTTGGTAGAGACAGGGTTTTGCCATGTTGGCCAGGCTGGTCTCAAACTCCTGACCTCAGGTGACCTGCCTGCCTCAGCCTCTGAATGTGCTGGGATTACAGACGTGAGCCACCACACCCAGCCAAACTTCATTTTGTAGTTTGTTTGTGACAGCAATGTTGCTCTTTTGGAACTATTTTATATACACTGAAGACTAATGCAAGGGAGGAATTATGTTAATGTAATTTAGGAACCAAGATTTTCAGTGTAAGAGAAAAGATATAAATACAAAATCAAAGATGTAAACATTTATAATGTTAAATTTGAATTGGAAATAACAACATGATCACATTTTTTTTTCTTTTAATAATACCTATTTCCTAGCACTATTCACTAAAAAATGACAACACAATACCAGCAAGCAAATTAAGTAACTATGCTGTGGCTGCTAGAAACCATCCCTCCTAAAGAGAACCTGAGTTCCTCAGATGAATGGCTGATTTCTGATCTGCAGCAAGAAGCATAAAATTTAAGTCAGAAAGCAAGGAAACTACCAGAGATGAATGGACTGAGTCAAATGGACATACAACCAACATGAAGGAGCATAAATGGTTAAAGGGAAAAACTGAGCATAAAACACACACACACACACAGTACGCAACAGAATGAAACACAACGATGACATAAAACCCATGAATTCCTGCCCCGACTGGTTGTGATTCTATTTCCCCAGAGACTAGGAATTTCAGAAGACCTCTTTTTCAAGTCTCTGGTTAACTAGCTAGGACAGGAGGTCTCAATTCTAAATAATGTAATCATTGGAATACTCCCAGTATTGCTTTCTAATGCAGATAAATCACTATGAAAAGGAAACTGGATGAAGGTTTAATTTCTGATTTTATTTTCAATTGAATTTTGTCTGTTTAACTGACACATATTCACAGAGTATACCGTGATGTTTTGATACATATAATGTACAGTGATAAGACCAGGGTAATTAGCACAGCCATCATCTCAATCACTTATTATTTGTGTTGGGAACATTCATTATCCTCCTTTCAGGTTATTTGAAACTATATATTATTGTTAAGTATAGTCATCTACAGTAGTGTAGTACACCAGAGCTCATTCCTCATATCTAGCTGTAATTCTGTATAATTTAACAAATCTCTACCTATCCCTCCCATTCCCGCCTCTAGTATTCTGTTCTATTTTTTACTTCTGTGAGATCAACTTTTCTAAGCTTTTACATATGAATGAGAACATGCAGTGTTTAACTGCCTGTTCCTGGCTTATTTCACTTAATTTTCTCCAGTTCTATCCATATTGCCTTGAATGACAGGATTTCATCCTTTTCAATGGTTGAACAGTATTCTATAGTGTGTATATATCATATTTTCTTTATCCATTCATCTGTTGTTGGCACTTGGGTTAGTTCCGTATCTTGGCTATTGTGAACAGTGCTGTAACAAACAAATGTCATTAATAGGAAAACAGCTGTATTATGGAAAAGTCTAACCATGGAATACTTTGTGGTTTTGAAAGGAATGTGGATACATCTATATGCGGTGACATGGAAGAGTTATAAGATTTGTCATAAAATTTTAAAAGCACACCACAGAAATATGCACTATATATACAGATATAAAATATGTGTGTGTATAAATATGCACAAATCCTATTAATACAGGGGGAAAAACAAGCAAATGCAAACTTCCCTTAGAGATGTGTATGCCTGCTTTTAACGTCTGGAAAGACACACCCGTGTTAGCACTGGCTACTGAAAGGCAGGGGAAGGGAATGAAATATGGGAGAAAAGTGACTCATTTTTCCTCCTTATGTTTCTGTATTATGAATTTTTCTTTATATAATAAGCATGTATCCATGTATTACTTGTACAATGAAAAAACCCAAATATCTTTTCCAAAAAATACAGTATATTTCTACCAACATTCTTCCCTCAACATAAAACTGATTCTCTTGACATAATAAATCACACTCCCCCTTTGGACATCTGTTAATATTTGCTCAACTTCTTTCTGTTCTGCCAGAATGTTCCTTAAAATCAAGAGCAACCTTGGAGTCGTGAATTAAGAACCAGAGCATTTAGCTAGGATACTAACAAGGTCATTGAATGAATCCAATGAGTACACAAGTAGGTTTGCCCAGATGTTCCTCGAGCCTTGGGGTGATTCCTCTGTGACAAGCATGGCCTCCTGAGATATGCCATGCCCCATCTCTGGTGGCTATGACACTTTTTCATAAGTAGATTTTAAATCTGCATCTTTGAAACTTCCACCTAATGGTCTATTTGGCATCCAGATGAGGATAAGGCATGAGCCAATGATCTTACAGAGAGCTAGCATTTGTTCTGCGACAAAGCACGACACGTCACAATTTAATAAAAGGGAATAACACTTCCTATTCCTGAAAATTTGTGATCAGGCTTCTAGTAGTGGATGACATAAGAAATGGGAGATACACTAGCTATTCCAACCATTGTTTTGTTTTGTTTTTGAGATAGGGTCTAGCTCCATTACCCAGGCTGGAGGGTAGTGGTGTGATCTCAGCTCACTGTAGCCTCCGCCTCCCAGGGTCAAGCAATCCTCCTGTCTCAGCCTCCCAAGTAACTGGGACTACAGAGACATTCGCCACCACACTTGGCTAATTTTTGTATTTTTTGTAGAGATAGGGTTTTGCCATGTTGCCCAGGCTGGTCTCGAACTCCTGGGCTCAAGTAATCTGCCTGCCTCAGCCTACCAGAGTGCAGGCATTATAGGTGTGAGCCACCGCACCTGGCCCCAACCATTTTTCTGAGTAAAACAGTGAGGAAACAATGTGAGCATGTTATAACCAGAGTTGGCCAGACCCAGAGGCTGCAGATGCCACCACAAACCCCGTGACCTTGAGCCAGTTATGTAATCTTCCCACACCTCAGCTTCCTCGTCTAAAAAGTGAGCATCGGAAGAGTATTTATGCCTCACATAATTAAGGATTAAATGGTTGGTACTTATCACAGTGCCTGGCTCTTATAAGTACAAATATTAGCTTTTCTGATTATTAGATTATTTCCTCAGGAGAACAACCACGAAGACAAGTATAACCTAATCCCGGAAATTGAATAGTTGCTGCAAATGACTTTTACGTAGCCACTGAGGTACTTTATCTGGTAGCCACTCCGCAGGATGTAGCAGTACACGAAATTACATTCTTCAGTATGGATTTCCACCTCACTTTACAAGCAGCCTCGTTTAATGTAATTCTGTTTTGGACAGGTGACCACTGACTGCAGACTGTATTATCTGAAACTGGCCACAGCAATGCTTCCTATGTGCTTTTTCAGAATCCTGCCACTTTTCATCAAGAGGTGAAGTCTACTGCCCTTCCTTCTCAACCTAGGTGAGACTTTGTGACTACCTCCAACCTCTAGAATGAGGTAGAAATAATGCTGCGTAACTTCAGAGACTATGTCATAAAAGGCTGTATGGTTTTTGCCTGGTTCTTCTTCTCTTGTGACACTTGCCCTTGGAGACTCTGCCCACTGTGCTGTGAGGAAGCCTAAACTAGCACATGTGGAAAAGGCCACATGGAGAAGCCCACCTGGAGAGGAACTGAGGCATCCTTGGATAACAGCCAGCATTATCTGGCTGAGCCAGACATGTGCGAACAAGCCTTCAGAACCTAACTTTAGGTATTTCCAGTGCCTAGACTTGAAGCTTTCAGCTGAGGCAGCAGACACTGTAGAGCAGAGCCAAGCGATTTCCACTGTGCCCTGTTCAAATTCTTGGCCACAGAATGTATAAGCAGAATAAATGACTGTTTTACCCAGAAAGGTTTTGGGGTGTACTTTGTTATACAGCCATAGTAACTAAAACAGTCTTACACTTTTATTTTTTTGAAAAAGTGATACAGTCGTACCTCAGTATCTGTGGGGGATTGGTTCCAGGATGCCTGCGGATACCAAAATCTGTACCTACTCAAGTCCCGCAGCTGGCCCTGCGGAACCCATGGATACAAAAAGCCAGCCCTCCGCATATGCAGGTTTCACATCCTGCTGTATTCTGTCTGTATCTAGTTGTAGACGCAGAGCCCAATGACATGGAGGGCAGACTGCATCTGGGAAAAAAAATCTGTGCAGCTGAAATTGGTGTTGAGGGCCAAGTGTCCATGAATATGGCAAAAAGTTCACAAGGGTATTTACAGTGAAAAGTGCATAAACTGTGACTTCTCTGGAGACAACCACAGGTACCAGAGTCTTACATATCCTTATGATGTGTACATAGATAATGTGTATGTATGTGTGTTTAAAACACATGGCAGCAAGCTACAGACCCCACTCTGTACTTTGTTTCACTTACTTTATAATTGAAGATCATTTGATATCAGCACATTTAGTTCTATCTTCATTTCTTTTTAATGGTTGGGCAATACTCCATTATTTAAACCAGTCCATTATTGAACACTTGGATATTTCCAGTCTTTTGCTTCTAAAACTAATGCTTCACTGACTACTACTGAACATACATGTATACGTGAGTGCATAATTTGTTCTGTATAATACATTTTTAGCACTTAAATTGTTGGGTCATAATTCTGATGGATATCACAAAACTGTCCTTCCACCAAAATGAGAGGTTCCTATTTTTCTATACTCTTGCCGACAGTATATTCTATTCTCAACCTCTTTGCTTTTTTTCTCCCAAAGTGATGGGTAAAAAAAGGACATTCCACTATATTTTTAAGTTGTACTTCCCTTTTTATAAGAGACCGAACCTCTCTTCCAGTTCAAAGGCCATTTGTGTTTCCTTTCTACGACATGCCTGTTGCTGTTTTTGGGCCATTTTTCCTAGGTTTTTGGTCTTTCTCTCACTGTCCGTAAGAGCTGTGCTAATGCAGACACCATACTTCCCAGGGCCTCTGATGCCAACAGATGATCACAAGGACTGTTACAATACAGCTTTCTATCTTGAACTGCCAGTGTCTGCATGTCTTCCCCACTCCCCTTAGGTTTAAATAGTTTTTATAGTGTGTTCTACAACCTACTCGAGACATCAATTAGGAAAGTATATATATGTGCTATGAGAATGTTCAATGTTGCCTTTTAAAACCTCAAACACCCTCAATTTTAAAATATATTTTCATTAGCACTTTAAAAATATTTGCCCTACATATTGTCTCTTCAAATCTATAATTTTCTAATGACTTACTATAGGTCAGGCACAGGCTGGGGCATTTTACATATGTGATTTCATTTCATCTTTACAATAATCCTATGAAGCAGGTATTCTTGTTCTCATTTCCAAACGGAAGCTAACTGAAATACCCAAGCCCTACTTACTGTGTTCAGAAACCGTGGTTTCCAGGAAACTATGAAAGGGCATGCTATGGACTGAATGCTTGTGTCACCCCAAAATTCATATACTGAAACCCTAATTCCTTATGTGATGACAATAAGAGATGGGGCCTTTGGGTGGTAATTCTGTCACTAGGGTAGGGTTTTCATGATGGAATTAGTATCCTTCTAAGAATGAGGAGAGCTATCTCTCTCTCTCTGTCATGTGAGGATACAGCAGGAAGGTATAAGGAAATCCTGCAAATCAGGAAGAAAGCCCTCTCCAGAATCATATTGTCTAAGACCTTGATCTTAGACTTACCAGCCTCCAGAACTGTGGGAAATAACTTTGTTATTTAAGCAAAACACACACGCGCGCGCGCACACACACACACACACACACAGCTGCTCTAGCCCCAACCTTAGAAAAAACTAGTATCCTGAATAAAAATCTGTAGTACTCACTTTGTACAGATATGTTAGACCTAAAGGAATCTGACAATGTGCTAAAAAGTTAGTAAGTTTAAGACCGCAATGACACTGTCTTAAGACCTACAGCAAAATGACAGAGCAAATCTTGAACTTTTTTTTTAACCTAG
Source organism: Theropithecus gelada (assembly GCF_003255815.1). NCBI lineage: Eukaryota > Metazoa > Chordata > Mammalia > Primates > Cercopithecidae > Theropithecus > Theropithecus gelada. The sequence goes on from NC_037670.1 coordinate 73,217,893, forward strand.
TACTTTCTGGATCAGGGTTATAAATCTACAGGCACACGCGGCACTTGCTACAAGTGTAAATTCTCAGGCCCCATTCCAGACCAAATGAATCCAAATCTCTGGGGATAAGACCCAAGAATGTGTGTTTATCAAGATTTACTGGCAGTTCTTTTGCCTATTAGAGCTTGAGTGGCACTACTGTAGAGCCTAGATACTTGCAGGCTAAAGAGAGACCACACTTGGAGGCCTTTAAGATCCTGTGCTACCTCAGCCCAGTGGACAGTCTTTCTAGATACTGGACCTGGTCTAGGGTAGTGGGATGAAATGTACTTGCGGGTGTTCCACATCTGGTCTTCAGGAAGGGCCACTCTGAACAAAGTGAGAAGACAAGAAAGGAGGGCAGAGGGTTTCCTTTTCTTTCTTTCTCTTTCAGGAGAAAACAAAAGTTGAGGGTGGGGAGTGGAGAGTGGCAGGAGAGATTTTAAAACGATCTTATCTGGGGGCTTCTTCATCTTGGGTGGTATCCTTATTTTTAAGAACTTAAGTGGGGTTGGGTAGGTGTCAGGTCAGAGGTAAGAATGCTCAGTGCTGGAATCTTGGGACTCACACAATTCCTTCTAAATTATTCAAAGACTCAATAGGATAAGGGGGGAAAAAGGTCAAGAATGCCATCAGTGCTAAAAAAAAAAAAAAAAAAAAAGAGGGTACATTTAGCTGCAGTGTCTTGTGTTTTAACGTCTCTTGGGAAGCTAAGGAGAAGGTGAACTAAAATTCCTAACATGTATCTGAGCATTCAGGGATGATAAAAATCAACATACTTTACATCTCTATTTGAAAGTTTCATAGACTCTCCAGACAAAAGAGAGCCAAGTTAAAGCAAACCAACCTATTTTAACATGATGCAGTAGTAAAGAGAGTCACGTGTTACCTTGTCAACATTAGCTCGTGTTTTAGCAGATGTTTCCACGTAGTTAACATTCCACTGCTCAGCTCTGTTTTTTGCCTCTTCTACAGAAACCTGCCTTTTATCTTCTAAATCTGATTTGTTACCAACCAGTAGAAAGGGAACATTCTCATCTTCTTTTACTCTTAAAATCTGCTCCCTGGATAAGAGAAAATGAAAAAGAAATAATAACATTATAAGGATAGTACAGAAAGTTCTTGTTTACCCCGTATCTAGTTTTCCCTGTTGTTAACATCTTCTACTACTATGGTACACGAATCACAATTAATGAACCAATATTGATACAGTATTAGCAACTAAGGTCCAAACTTTATTCAAATGTGCTTGCTTTTTGCCTGACATCCTTTTTCTGTTCCAGGATCCCATCCAGGTTGCCACATGACATTGAGTTTCGTCATGTCTCTTTAGCCTCGAGTTGGCCATGGTAGTTTTCAGACTTTCCTTGTTTTTGATGACCTTGATAGTTTTGAGGACTGCTGGCAGGCAGTTTGTTGAATGTCTCTCAACTGGGATTTGTCAGATGTTTTTCTCATGATTAAACCAGGGTTATTGGTTCTTGGGAGGAAGATAACAAGAGAGTGCTATTCTTATTGCATCATATCAAGGGTCCTGCCAACTCTTTTTTAAAACCCAAATGTGCCAGGAATTACTGGAAGTCAAACCTCGAGCATAAATTTCGCATTGAGAGGTAAGTTATCCACTGTGAAAGTGTCATCAACTTTAAAGTACCATGGTTCTGCTCTTCCTAGTCATGTAAGTCTGAGCAAAGTACTTCTTACCTCAGTTTCCTCATCTATAAAATGGAGCTAACAATGATACATTCCTTATAAAGTTGCTATGAGGGTTAAATGTGAAGTGCTTATAACTGCATGGAACAGTGTAAATATTAAAAAAATGTTATCTCATTAATCTACTGGAAGAAATGTTTTCTTATAAAATCAACAAACAAAAGGAAATCTGTAAGATTTAGGTTCACTAATTTGCTACCTTAAAAATGTCTCTCCTTTGAAATTATTAAGAGCTGTTGAAGCTATAGGAACATAAGTACAGTCAGCCCTCTGTATCCACAGACTCAACTAACTGCAAATAAAAAATATCTTTTAAAACCCCCAAAACAGCCAGGTGCAGTGGCTCATACCTGTAAACCCAGCACTTTGGGAGGCTGAGGCAGGAGGACTGCTTGAGGCTAGGAGTTCAATACCAGCCCAGGCAACATAGTGAGACCCCATATCTATAAAGAATAGAAAAAAAAAAATTGGCCGGGTGTAGTAGTGTGCACCTGTAGTCCTAGCCACTCAGGAAGATCACTTGAGCTCAGGAATTCAAGGCTGCAGTGAGCCACGATTACATCACTGTACTCTAGCCTGGATGACAGAGTAAGACCCTGTCTCAAAAAAAAAAAAAAAAAAATCAAAAACCAAAAAAATGCCACAACAAAAAGTAAAACAAAATTTAAAATGCAGAGTAACAACTATTTACCTACCAATTACACTGTATTAGCTATTAAAAATAATCTAGAGATGACTTAACGTACATGGGAGGATGTGCATAGGCTATCTGCAAATACCACACCATTTTATAGAAGAGACTTGAACATCCATGGATGCTGGTATCCACAAGGGGTCCTGGAACCAATCCCCCCCCACCCCATACTGAGGGATGACTATATTTTACAATAAGAGAAAATGAGAAAATTAAAGGGATATTAGAATGGCAAATCAGCAAAGTACACTTGGTTTTGCAGGTCTTTTTTTTTTTTTTTTTTTCCCCCTGACACCCAGGCTGGAGTGCAGTGGCATGATCATGGCTCGCTGCAGCCTCAACCTCCCAGAATCAAGCGATTCTCCCACCTCAACTTCCCAAGTAGCACAACTATACCACAGGCACGCACCACCATACCCAGCTAATTTTTTTTTTCTTTTTCCCATAGAGACGGGGTTTCACCGTGTTGTCCAGACTGGTCTTGAACGCCTGAGCTCAAGTGATCTGTCTGCCTCGCCCTCCCAAAGTGCTGGGATTACTGCAGTGAGCCACTGCACCTGGCTGCAGGCATTCTATAGTGATGCTTGAGAAATTGGGAAAAACCTTCTTCCCTTATTTTCAGATTATTCTATTCTGTGCTTCTTAGACAATGTTTCCTAAATACCACCACCACACTACTATCACTAACATTTTACTCAGTGTTCACAATGTGCCAAACACCGCTTTCAGGACTTTACATATTTTCTCATTTAATCCTTACCTAAACCTATGAAGTTAGTATCATTATTATTCTTGTCCTACAGATGAGGAATCTGATACACAGAGAAATTACGTTAACTTGCTCAGAGTCACACTTAAGTAGAACCAGGTCTGAGAAATCCAACTCCAAAGCACACAATGAACTTGTACATTAGATACCACGAGAATACAAAGGCAGACCTCCTGGATTTTAACTCTATGCTATTCCTGACTGCACGACCTGGGGCAAGCCACTTAACCTCCCTGCATTTCAGCTTCTTCATTTATAAATTTGGATGTCGCTTTTTAAAATAGTCAAATTTAAGACATCACTGTTCTCAATCTTATTTTATAGACTCCAAGAAAAAATGCTGGCAATTATAACTGTATGGTGCCATATCATAAGACATAGCCCTGAGAGCTGTTAAAATGTACATCTTATAATCTATGAAATTCAGTAGTATCTACCTCACAGTGTTGTTTGAGAAACTAGTTTATATATGTGCATGCTTAGAAAAGTCTGGCTCCTGGTAAGTGTTGCATGAGTATGAGGTAGTGCTACTACTATTATTACTTCATTCACTTGATTACTCATGATGTAGCAAACATTCGAATACATTCAACACTCAAAGGAAGTTCTTTGGAACTGAACTCTCAGTTCTTCTAACGTGAATAGACTATAGGCTGCACAGACTATGGGTCACAGAGAAAGTAAACTCCATTCTTCACTGATTTGTATTTGTCTTAAACATCCTTTTAGAAAACAAAATGCCAAATAAGCATGGTATCTGGGTGATGCAGGCTAAGACGTACAGCACTACATAGTGCTATGATGCTTCCTACCACTCACATGATTTCTTGCAAAAACTATGTCAACTTTCACCATGATTACTATTAAATATATGCAGTACTTGTGAAGAGGATTTTGGCCAATCACAATCTTTTTCTAGGGCGTGCTGTGACTTTCTTAACCAGTTTCCTTTGTGAATGAGGACCTGAATGCTGTTCTTCTTCTTCTTTTTTTTTTTTTAATTATACTTTAAGTTCTAGGGTACATGTGCACAACGTGCAGGTTTGTTACATAGGGATACATGTGCCATGTTGGTTTGCTGCACCCATCAACTCATCATTTACATTACGTATTTCTCCCACTGCTATCCCTCCCGCAGACCCCCACCCCAAGACAGGCCCAAGTGTGTGATGTGTCCCGCCCTGTGTCCAAGTGTTCTCATTGTTCAGTTCCCACCTATGAGTGAAAACATGCGGTGTTTGGTTTTCTGTCCTTGTGATAGTTTGCTCAGAATGATGGCTTCCAGCATCATCCATGTCCCTGCAAAGGACATGAACTCATCCTTTTTTATAGCTGCATAGTATTCCATGGTGTATATGTGCCACATTTTCTTAATCCAGTCTATCATTGACGGACATTTGGGTTGGTTCCAAGTCTTTGCTATTGTGAGTAGTGCCGCAATAAACATACATGTGCATGTGTCTTTATAGCAGCATGATTTATAATCCTTTGGGTATATATCCAGCAATGGGATCACTGGGTTAAATGGTATTTCTAGTTCTAGATCCTTGAGGAATCAGCACACTGTCTTCCACAATGGTTAAACTAATTTACACTCCCACCAACAGTGTAAAAGCATCCCTATTTCTCCACATCCTCTCCAGCATCTGTTGTTTCCTGACTTAATGATCGCCACTGAATGAAGTTGTTAACAACAACTAACCTGCCACTCAGTCTCACCACTTGGAAGGTGAGACTGACTCAGGTGTTTTTAACTCTAGCACCTCTGGTTATATGTGTGTATATATAGTCATTAATTTATTTCTTAATAAATACCTACTAAGCTACTCTGAGTCAGGCGCTGCAGGGAAACCAATGCTGAAAAACTATAGTGTGACTGATGCTGGCAGAAACAAGGCTGTAGAAAACCTGGACCTACTGGGTTCTGAGGTGAGAAGATGTTATTTTTTTTCAGAGTTAATAGATTGGTTTTATTAGCAACTTTCCTGGATGTCAGAGAAAGGTAATCCTATGGTATAAACTTCATATACATTTTGCTTAATACAATACTCTCTTTAAATACAGTTTTAGAGGCTATTACAGAATTTCAGAATAGGGAAGTACAATCTGGTCCAACTTCATTTTGACATTGGAAAGTAAAAACCAAAAGGTAACGGTTTTTGAATCAAAACAAATGTTTACTAAACATGTACTTACTATAGATTATATGCTAGCAACTATGTCATATATAGGTACTGGGGATACTGAGACAGGCAAGGAATGGGTGTTAAGTGTGATACTGGAGTTGTATCAAGGACATCGCATATATAGACAAGGAAGTAATGGATTTTGTGGATCATAGAGATGACCAGGAAGGCTAAAGGGTTGAGCTGATATTTATGCTACTCTTGTAGTTTAGACCACATGGAGTGCCTACTATAACCATTCAGACCTTTTCAAAAAAGTCTTTCATATTGTTGGTAAGTCAGTAGGGTCATTTTTATTTATGGCAGGGGCACTGGAGGTATGCCATAAGAGTAATGAATCATCCTTATTTTCTGTAATAATAATCGCCCAAGATTCTTGGCATGAAAATACCTTATTCTCCTGAGATACCACTTTGACTTTGGTGACTATGGTGATTAACATTTATTCCATTACTTAGAACACGACTTGCTACATTATAAGCACTCAAACATCTGCTGAATGAATAAGCATTGGCATTTACATAACTTTCAACATGTCTCCCAATTACAAGTTACCAGGGTCTGCCACCCTTTGCATGTCATCATATATGAAATTCCTTCCTCATAGAAACCAACACACTTTATTTTATAAATAAATCTATACTTCAGAGTTTCTCAATTACCTACTTTTTGTACTTTTAGTAAGTGGATTTTCCTATTTAGTAAAAAGAGCCATGAAATGGATATTGCAACTGATTGTTTAAAATGCTTTGCACACAGGCACAGACACAATCTCTCAGTCTCCTGTGGATTAGCAAACTGGTGAGTCACTTCTCTGTGTCTTTAACTTGGACATGTTTACAAAGTATTTACCTATTATTCTCTATTAGAATAAGTTCTTGAGATTTTCAAGTGTGCATAAAAAGGAATGCTTTGTATAAGCCTTGGTTTAGTTTTTTGCTCAACCACCTGAAATGCCCTCTTTCCTTATATGTGAAAATCCTTCTTTTCTTCAAGCTCATCTATTTCATGAAGGTTTCCCAGTTTCTTTCCCCTCCCAGATCCTCTGTACTAACCACTGCCCATGTTTCCTACTTTGTCACTAACTTGCTCTTGGTTAAATGCCTTATATATTCATTTAGGCTGTGTGAATCTCGAAAATAGTGGATACATTACATGCTTCTTTTCTGTCCTCCATAATCAAGTAGACACTTAACACAGAAATAAAAATATGTATCACCTAATTAAAGAACACTTCATTTATGCATGTAGTATTTGCAAGACCACACAAGAACTCTATGCCAAATTTCTCTTATAGAGGAGTACCTCTTTCCCCTTCACCAAAACCACCTCCTCTAAAACCAAATGGGTTCCAGATTTTGATTAAATAATAAATATTAAAAATATTATATAACAATCTAGTGTGCCCATCTACAGAGATATTATTTCTATTCAAAAATTCATTCATTCTGAAGGTTCCCATGTAATAAGAAAAACAAACAAACAAAATTAGCCTGTGCTATTAGGGCATCTATATTTTGAGGAGGATGGCAAAGTGTCTCCTGAACATTACATAGGTGCTGAGAAACTGTGACTAACAGAGAAAGCTGTAACACCTGGGTAAGCTCCACTATGTGCTCCAAGTATGAACTATTATGGCAGCAGTAGTTTACACTAAAGAGAAATACTTCAGTAACTCATAGAGACTCTGGGTAAGTGAAGCTATCACAAGATCAAACTCTAATACAGGTGACACTGGAAGAGCTGTAAGACTATGCAAAGTATCCTAACCGTGTGTACATAACACAGTAGAGAGAGTCATATACTAATATCAAAAAGGGAATAAGCACAATTAGAGTAAAAGACTAACAAGTTAGAACCTCTAGTTGTCTACTTGTGTGTGGGGAAGAAATTGTTGTATGGTATGTCACAAGCAACATTACTCTAGGACATACCTGAAGTCAGCTGTAGCTGCAAAGGATTCCATTTCTGTAATAGAGAAAACACAGAGGAACCCCTCCCCGCTTCGGAAGTAGTTGTCTCTAATTGCAGCGTAGTCCTCCTGCCCAGCTGTATCTAAGATATCGATCTGTACTTCCTCCCCATCTAGCACTACCTTCTTCCGATAGCTGTCCGCTTTGGTAGGCTCATAGTCCTCCACAAACTAGAAAAGATAAAAACACACCAATTTTTTAATTGTTATTTTTACGTTTCAAAACTGCTTATTTTGAAATAATTATAAATTCATGTGAAGCTGCCAAAATAGTACAAGAAGAGTTCCGTATACCCTTTGCCCAGATTCCTCCATTGGTAAAAACTACATTAATTTTAATTTTAGACAATCTGTAGGTTTCCTCATTTGTAAAAAGAGAGGGCTGAATTAGGCTTTTTACAGCTTGAAAACAGCTTTTCTTCCTTAAAACACAATACCTGCAAAAACTATTACACATATATTTTACCAAATTTATAAGAATCTTTTTTCTATGTGACTCTGAATATAAATTTTCATGCTAGAATTGTGGAAATAATTTAAAAGTCAATATTTTGGTAAGCACTGAAAGTATAATTAAATCCTTTCTTTTTCTAAAATGAGCCAAGTAAATAAAGTGATTTATACTACTCAATAAAAGTCAAACCTTAAACTTTATGAGACTTCTTCCCAAACTTTTGATTTTTTAAATAGTACAATTAAACAACTTAACATTCCCACTCCTATCGGCAGCCCCATAAATCTCACTTTAATATACCCTGATAAACCAGTATGTAGGTAGGCAGGCAGATAGATGATAAGTACATGTGTATGTACGTAGACAAGGCCTTACTATGTTGCCCAGGCTGGTCTTGAACTCCTGGGCTTAAACAGTCCTACTGCCTTGGTCTCCTAAAGTGTTGGGATCACAGGTGTAAGTCACTATGCCTGGCCTATCTTTTGATATCATTGTTAGCAGGTGTTCATTTATACACAGATATTTGTGGGTTTTTTATTAGTTCCTGTAAATATTTTCATTATCTGATATGTTCTTATTTATTTGCTATGACTATATCCTGTCATTAGAATTTAACCCCTCAGAGCAGGGACCTTGGATATGCTACTCATCATTATATCTCTAAAGCCTACAACAGTGCCTGGTATATGGTAGATACTCAATAAATAATTATTTTAAAAATGGACACAGTGTATTTGTAACTGTAAAAGTTAAATAACATTCCACCACATTTACATGCTATTAACGGGCTTAGTCATTCATTAAAAGTTAAGCATGTGGGCTGGGTGTGGTGGCGCATGCCTGTAATGCCAGCAGTTAGGGAGGCTGAGGTGAGTGGATCACTTGAGCCCAGGAGTTCAAGACCAGACTGGGCAACATGGCAAAACCCTGTGATATGGTTTGGCTCTGTGTCCCCACCCAAATCTCATGTTGAACTGTAATTCCCCATGTTGGGGGAGGGACTAGGTGGGAGGTGACTGGATCATGGGGGCAGATTTCCCTCATGCTGTTCTCATGATAGTGAATTCTCACGAGATCTGATGGTTTTTGAAGTGTGCACATCTCTCTCTCTCGCTCTCTCTCTCCACTCCCACCCCTACTCCAACATGTGAGGATGTACTTGCTTTCCCTTCACCCTCTGCCGCAATTGTAGGTTTCCTGAAGCCTCCTAGTCATGCTTCCTGTTAAGCCTGCGGAACTGTGAGTCAATTAAACCTCTTTTCTTCATAAATTACCCCAGTGTCAGGTAATTCTTTATAGTACTGTGAGAACAGATGGATACACCCCGTCTCTACAAAAATATACAACAATTAGCTGGGCATAGTGGCATATGCCTGTAGTCTCAACTACTTGGAAGGCTGAAATGGGAGGATTGCTTGAGCCTGGGAGGCAGAGGTTGCAGTGAGCTGAGACTGCACCACCGCAAGGGCGACAGACATTACCTTAAAAAAAAAAAAAAAAAAAAAAAAGGTTAGGCATGTGAATATTCTTACTTTTGGCTTCCTTATTGTCAAGAGGAGACTGATTTAAGGATTAGTCTGAGAGAAGATTAGCTCTTAAACAAACAGTATGAAAAACAGAATTGAATGAATACATCAGTAATTTCATTTAAAGTACCACTTCAATCCTCTCTCCATAAACTTTTTTTTAAAAGAGACAGAGGTTTTGCTCTGTTGTCTAGGCTGCAGTGCAGTGGCACAGTCATTGCTCACTGTGACCTCCAATGCAAATGATCCTCCTGCCTTAGTCTCCTAAGTAGCTAGGAAAACAGGTGTGCAGCACCATGCCCAATTAATTTTTAAATTTTTTTATAGAGACAGAGTCTCACTTTGTTGCCAGCTGGTTCAAGCTCCTAGGCTCAAGCGATTCTCCTGCCTACGCCTTCCCTAAACTTTTTAATTCGCTCACTAACAAGTGTGGCAACTGATAGATTTAAGGGTTTTATGTATGTATGTAAAAAGAATGGTGGGACACAGGCAATAGAAAAAGACATGGGGGGTTGGGTGCACTGGCTCACACCTGTAATCCTAGCTCTGGGAGCCCAAGGTGGGAGGATCACGCTGGGCAACAGAGCGAGACCCTGGTCTCTATTTAAAAAAAAAAAAAAGGTAAAAAAAGAGATAAAGACATGGGGTGGGAAAAAGTCTGTAGAGGTATTTTTAGTCAAAAGACCAGGTTTAACACTTTGTTGCTCATCACAGGTCACTTTTCTTGGGCAAGTTGGGTAACTCTCTGAGGTTCTGTTTTCACATCTGTAAAATGGGGATACCACCATCTCCCACACAAGATTGTTACGAGGACTAAGTTCTGTGCAACCATAAAACCTGGCTTTTATTGGGAGAAAACAGAAGTGAGGATAAATGCTCACATTGGATTACCAACTCTTAAATCATCATTAAGACTTGATAACAGTCCTCCAGGGAAAGACTACATTGCTGTATAGAGGCTATACCTTAACTCAGGGATGATGAAGTCTGATAATGAATACAGGCATACAAATCTGTAACCTGTGTAGTAATTATAAATTTTAGAGACACAGCCTGTTTAATGATGAGGGTAGTGCCATGCCAAACATGCAATAATGACTTTTTCATCAAGTTTATTAAAATATATATATATATTTTTTGAGACAGAGTCTCGCTCTGTTGCCCAGGCTGGAGTGCAGTGGTGTGATCTCAGCTCACTGCAAGCTCCGCCTCCTGGGTTCATGCCATTCTCCTGCCTCAGCCTCCTGAGCAGCTGAGACTACAGGTGCCTGCCACGGCGCCCGGCTACTTTTTTGTATTTTTAGTAGAGACAGGGTTTCACCGTGTTAGCCTGGACGGTCTCAATCTCCTGACCTCATGATCCACCCGTCTTGGCCTCCCAAAGTGCTGGGATTACAGGCATGGTCCACCACGCCTGGCCTAAAAGATACTTTATATATGTTAACCTATAAAGTACTATACCCACCGCTTCCATTAATTAAAGGTAGGAATCTCCAATAAAACTTAAAAACAAAAAAGCTAAAGTTAGATTACTAAAAAAAGAGGCGCTGCTTTTAGTTTAGTTTTGTGTTTAAAGCATGAGGATTTTAAGGACCGTAAGTTCCTGATTCGTAAAATCAAGTCATGTACAGATGGCTCTAAACACAAAAATGAAAAAAAATTATTAATAGTTTTGAGGATTCAAAGAATCCATACAAAATAGCACCAAAACTAAGCTAGGGAAATATTCTCTGAAAGCCTAAACTTTGATCCATTATAAAATTAACACTTACCTCATCGTACATGAACTGTAGAGTCAGAGCTGACTTGCCCACGCCACCACTGCCCACCATGATGACTTTGTGTAAGGCCAAAGAATTCTGACCCTTGGGCTTATTTGCGGCCATCGTGTGTCTCAGTTTTCACCAAAGGATTAAGAAGAATCTAAGAAGAAAGAAAGAGTAAGTAATGCTCAGTACGTTCTTCTTCAGAATTCCAGTGTAAGAAAGAGATTACGTCCTTAGAGTTCAATATACTACTTTTCAATCTGTAGTGATTTTAAACAGATGGCAAATGAAGTATGCTCACTTAGGGGAAGAACCATTACCCATTTATCAGAGAATACCATGGCAATAAATCAAGCCTATGACTCAAAGGCATTTCTTTTAAAATAGTTGGGTTTCAGTAATGAGCTATGATCACATGTGAAAATTTCCTAGTACAACTGCATGCTGACAATAATGAGGTATCAGCTGCACTGCAGTATGTCCACACAGACATGAAAGCAGGCTACAGGATCTCTGTTTTCACACTAATTTACACTGGTAATAATTAAAGAGATGTTTCTTCCTTTTTTTTTTTTTTTTTTGAGACGGAGTCTTGCTCTGTCACTCAGGCTAGAGTGCAGTGGCGTGATCTTGGCTTACTGCAGCCTCCACCTCCCAGGTTCAAGCGATTCTCGGGCCTCAGCCTCCTGAGTAGCTGGGACTACAAGCGCGCACCACCATGCTTGGCTAGCTTTTGCATTTTTAGTAGAGACAGGGTTTCGCCATGTTGGCCAGGCTGGTCTCAAACTCCTGGCCTCAAATGATCCGCCTGCCTTGGCCTTGCAAAGTGTTGGGATTACAGGCATGAGCCACCACGCCCCCAACCAAGATGTTTCTCTTGAGTAAGAAACAAGTGACCAAAAAAAGGACTGCTAATGTGTTTACTACATCATGCCTCACATTAAGGACCTCATTGAAATGCTTACTTAATGCTATTTTATAGAAGAAGACACCCCATCCCAAAAACTTGGTGGTAGAATTATAAACAGAATACAACACTGTATACCCCAACTAACAGATTACTGGAACATTTGTTTCTCGGGGTGGATGGCCAATCTAACTTAAATGCTTGGATCTAGCATGCCTTCACTTTTCTCAGAGCATGCACTGTTTAATACATTTTGACATTCAGTGTGGAGAGGCCAGGTTTTTACAGAAGTTGTAGTGGTGATGTGCACTAATGGCATCCAGTTACCTCTGGCCACGCTTACTTAGCCTTAGAAAAAATCCTGTGAGGCCACAACAAACACTCTGAATGTGTGTGGAGATCCAAGCAAGGAGACTTTTTGTTATTAGGGGGTTGCACCCCTTGTCCTCAGCAACTCTTTGACTTGTTTTGGACACAAACAGCTTTCTAAGTTGCAGCTCCCATAACCATGCCCCCTCCTGTTTACCTTTCTATCTTGGGCCAATCCTTCCTAGCTCAGCTGCATCAGACCCACAATGGTCTCCTTCTGTTCTTCACTCTTCTATGCCTCTTGGCCTTTGCCATGCAGCTTCCTCTGTCTGGTATATTCTTATTCTATCTGGCTAACTCCTCTTGGTTTTTGGGTCTTAGCCTTACCTGAAACTCTCAACCTAAATTAGGTTCTTCTCTGCTCTGTGCTCTCAGATAGCATCTGCTACTTTTCCTTCATAACCCTTATCACAAGTTGAAATTGCCTGAATATGTATTAGGTTGGCGTGAAAGTAATTGCAGTTTTGACCATTACTTTCAATGGCAAAATCGCAATTACTTTTGCACCAACTTAATAGTATAAGTATTTCTCTAGTATACCAGAAACAGAGAGTTCAGGGCCATGTCCATTTTGGTTAATAGTCTGCTTAATGTAACTAACATGGCTGGCAAAATCAGCCACTTAGTGCAAAAGTGTTGAATGAATGAATGAATGAATACACAAATGTTTGCAGTCTGACTTAACCCTGAGGAATACTTTAGGCCAAGCTTGTCCAACCTGTGGCCCATGGGCCACATGCAGCCCTTTGAATGCCCAACACAAATTTGAAAACTTTCTTAAAACATTATGCAACTTTTTTTCTTTTTTTTTGCTCATCAGCTATCATTAGTGTATTTGATGTCTGGCCCAAGACAATTCTTCTTCCAATGTGGCCCAGGGAAGCCAAAAGATTGGACCTCTGCTTTTAGGCTGTACTGGTGAAAAGTAGCTCTTCCTACTAGAGGTTCAATCACAAGCAGGGGCCAGGACAATCTGCCATGGGTCTGTGCCTCACATACGGGATGTACAGGGCACCTAAGAGCTGGGCACAGCTTCAGGCCCCAACCATAAATCATTCCCATATGCCTGTTTGCCCAATACAGAAAAGTATTAAGAAAAATCCGCCATAATCCTCTTGTCCATTTAAAAATATGAACAGGCTAACATACCTCCTTGGAGACTGCTTTCAATCTACACTTAACATAACTGAGATCATGTATACATAAATGCATTTTTTTCATCCTGTTCTTACCATTGTATCAAAAGCATTTTAGCAGAAGCAGTTTGAACTGTTAAGTGTATGGCAAAAAATTTACACTTACAGGCTAAGAGTTCAATTTAATTCAACAAACACGAATTCAGCCGCTCTTTGACTTGGGTATGGAGAACATGACCATTCAATTGTGAGTGCTTATCACTACTCAAAAACAATGAAAATTACAGTACACTGCAGGTAACTAAAAGTCTGAAAGATACCAAATCTAAGCCAGTTTATGAAGCATGCTGTTGCTGGTGTTCCTAAACACGTCAGGAAGTCACTTCTTTATTATGATCCTTACTTGCTGGCAGTTATAATCATGTCACAGCTAATATATCTACTGTTTTATTTTTAAAACAGTTCATATCACATGAGCTCAGGGCATTACCATATCAATTAATACTCTAAGAGTTGTGTGTGTGTATGTGCTCAAAAGAAAACACTTATCAGTCACTACAACTGGGTTAAAACACTTTTCCTTCTAGAACAATTTAAAATACAATCTGTGACTCAGAAAAGGCAGAGATTTCCAAGGACATTTTTCCAAAGTGCAAACATTTCCTAATCACTATGAGCTGCGCACTCCAGACTATTAAGAGGCTATCCAGGAAAAGAAGCTCCTGCCAAGGAAAAACTACTCGACCCCTGTATTAAAAGACTTGGAACTCCACCACTTAATTCCCAAGCCCTAGTCGAGATGTTGTTTCGAATGATAAACAAGCCAAAGACCCTGCCTATGTGGAACTTAAGACAAACACATACACAAATAAGCAAATACCATTAGTGCAAAGTGCAATGAAAAAAAAAATAAGGCAGCAATGGGGGGAGGAGCTACTTTAATCAGATGTTCAAGGATGACTCCTCTGAAGAGGTGGCATTTGAGCTGAGACCTGAATGTTTTGAAGAAACCAGTCAGCTCTGAGGGGAGAGCGTTCCAGACACAGGGAATAACAAGTACAAAGAACTTAGAAGGGGGTGGGAGTGGGGAGCCTGTTCTAGGGACCAGGAGAAGGCCAAAGTAGATGAAGCCTAGTGTCAGTCTGTTTCTTGTTGCTATAACAGAATATCTGAGACTGGGTAATTTATTTTTTAAAAAGAAATTTATTTCTTACAGTTCTGAAGGCTGGGAATCCCAAGAGCATGGTGGCAGCATCTACATGGCTTCTGGTGGAAGACATCATATGGCAAATGGGCAAGTTTGCTGCCTCTTATAAAGCCACCAGTTCCATCAAGGGGGCCCTACCCTGATAACCTTATTTAATCCTAATTACCTCCCAAAGCCTCACTGCCAATCAACATATGAATTTGGGAATTAAATTTCCAACACATGGCCAGGTGCAGTGGCTCATGCCCATAATTCCAGCACTTTAGAAGGCTAAGGCGGGTAGATCAACTGGGGTCAGGAGACCAGCCGGCAACACGGTGAAACCCCATCTCTACTAAAAATACAAAAAAAGTAGTGGGGCATGGTGGCAGGCGCCTGTAATCCTAGCTACACAGGAGGCTGAGGCAGGAGAATCGCTTGAACCCAGGAGGTGGAGGTTGCAGTGAGCCAAGACCGTGCCACTGCACTCCAGCCTGGGCAACAGAGTGAGACTGTCTTAGAAAGAAAAAAAAATTTCCAACACATGAGATTTGCAGGACGCATTTAAACCACAGCATTTAGTGAATGACTGGAGAGTAAGAGGAGCTAAAATTGACAGGTAGGCAGAGGGCGAATCACAAAAAACCTTGAAGGCCCCGGAAGTGTTTGGATTTTACTAGAACTGCAACGGGAAGCCTCTGGAGTTTTTAAGAAGGATAGTGGCAAAATTTGGGTTTTTAAAAAGATTACCCTGGTTGGTATGTAGAGAATGGACAGTGGAAGTGGCAAGAGTTGAAAGTATAGGAGGCTATCCCATTAATCTACGCAAGAGAGGATAGAGGCTTGGGGTACAGCAGCAGCAGCAGCAGCAGTAACTGTATTACTAGTTCCCGTATAACTACTAATACCAACTACACTGGGGACAACGAACATTTACCGACCACTCACTAAGTGTGAGGCACTGTTCTGAGCACTCTGCACATACTAATTCAGCTGAGTACTACATTTCAGATATTTACAATCCTAGGTGGTATGTACTATTTTAACTTCATTTAACAGATGAGGAATCTGGGTCACAGATGTCGACTTGCTCAAGACTAAGCCAGAATTCAGACTGAGGCAACCTGGCTCTCCTAACCACTATGTTATTTGGGATACACTTTGAAGAAACAGTTGATAGGACTTCCTGATAGACTGGATGGGAGAAAACAAGACTAACCTTTAAGTTTTTGTCCCAAATATCTGAATGTTAGGCACCTCTATCTAAGATGGAGAAGGACCAAGAAGGAATAGGTCTGGGAAAGAAATCCCAAGCTCTGCTTGCACATTAGACATTTCAACTAGAGTTGAACAAGAAAAACTGAATGTGTTAGTCTGGAGTTCAGGGATGAGGGTAGAGATGGAAAAAAAAAATCGCATGTCAGTTTACAGATGATATTTGAAGTCACAAGACTGGAATGAGCTTTCTTAGGGACAAGAGGAAGATAGATACGAGAAAGCGGCAAAGGAAAGAGCCCTGAAACAACTCAACAGGCTAGGCCAGCAGGAGATCTAGTGACCGCACAGTCACTGAGGCTGGCTGACTTAAATCCTGCTGACAGACTGAGGTGAGATATGAGGAGAGACAAAAAGAGAGCTAATTCTGTGCAAGATGGAGGTTGTTGGTAATTTTGGGAAGAGTCATTTCACCAGTTGAGGTAAGAATGGGGTGGACAGTGCATGCCTGTAATCCCAGCTACTTGGGAGACTGAGGCATGAGAATCGCTTGAACTCGGGAGTTGGAGGCTGCAGTGAGCCAAGCTCCAAGATTGCACTACTGCACGCCAGCCTGAGCTAGACAGACTCCGTCTGAAAAAAAAAAAAAAAAGGAATAGGGTGGGTTTGGGTTGAAGAGAAACAGAAGGTAGAGAATTGGATTTTTACTCTCAAGATGAATGGAGAAATGCAATCATAAGGGGAAGGTGTTGTTAGGAAAAGGGCTTTTTGTTTGGCTGCTTTTTAAATATTATTTAGGGATGTGTGCATGACAATCATCCAAGACAGGCATAAATTAATGATCTAGAAGGCAGGGTGAACTCTAGGAGCAAAGTTCTGGAGTGAACCAGAAGAATTAGGACCTGGAACATAACAGGAGCAGGGACATCTCTTCCTTCGTAATGGGAGGTGAGGCAATGCAAAGAATAGGGGCATAGGTGCCGGCTGTAAGTAGATATATTTGACTGTATCTGTATTTCTTCAATGAAATACAACCACAGATAATTTTGTGAGGGAGTCAGAATTCAAAAGCAAGCCTGTCTAGATAGATCAATAGAACAGAATATACACACTAGATTCAAATACATACTGTAGTGTAGTGTGTAATAAACGGTGGCACTTCAAATGGGGGTGGGGGAAGATGGAGAACAATTCAACAGGTAGTGTTTGGACAACTGTTGAGCCAACTGGAAAAAAATAAAAGTTGGATCTATTCTCCCGATACCAATATAAAGCCTAAGAGGATCAAAGATTTAAGTGACAAAATGAAATCACAAAGGCACAAGAAAAAAAACATGAAAGAATTGAATTGTTTGATAATCCTTTTTTTTAAATCTTTTTTTTTGAGACAGTTTCACTCTTGTTTCCCAGGCTGGAGTGCAACCCCTGGTTCAAGCAATTCTCCTGCCTCAGCCTCCCGAGTAGCTGGGACTACAGGTGCACGCCACCACATCCAGCTAATTTTGTATTTTTAGTAGCGATGGGGTTTCTCCATGTTTGTCAGGCTGGTCTTAAACTCCCGACCTCAGGTGATCCACCCGCCTTGGCCTCCCAGTGTTGGGACTACAGGCATGAGTCACAGTGCCCGGCCTGTTTCATAACCTTAAGTGGGGAAGGTCTAAAGTATTACATAAAACCCAAGTCATAAGTTTGAAAAATTTTACTACTGAAAAAATTTCTGGCCAGGTGCGGTGGCTCACGCCTGTAATCCCAGCACTTTGGGAGGCCGAGGTGGGTGATCATGAGGTCAAGAGTTCGAGACCAGCCTTGCCAACACAGTGAAACCCCATCTCTACTAATAATATAAAAATTAGCCAGGCATGGTGGTGCACGGCTGTAGTCCCAGATACTCAGGAGGCTGAGGCAGGAAACTCGCTTAAAACTGGGAGGCAGAGGTTGCAGTGAGCCGAGACTGTACCACTGCACTCCAGCCTGGGCAACAGAGGGAGAGTCCATCTAAAAAAAAAATTCTGCATGGCAAAATCTTCTGAAAGCGAAGTAAAAAGATAAAACTGTGGAAAACATCTGCAATTCATTTTACAGATAAGAGATGATTTCTCTATATAAAAAGCTATACCCCACTTCTCACTACTGCACTTGACTAGTCTTTAAAGAAGTTACCATAAATAAAATAAAAAACTGTAGGAAATTGGGCAAAAAATATGAGTAGTCACAGAAAAGGATATACAAATGACTCTAAGTATACTTGACCTCACTGATAAATAATACAAATAAAACTATATTGGGATAATGTTTTATCCATCAAATTAATAACTATATGTTTGCAAGGGCTAGCAAACCACAGCCCCCCTTGAATTGTTTTCATACGGCCTGTAAGTTAAGAATGGTTTTTATGTTTTCGAAGGGTTGTAATTAAAATCAAACCAAACCAAGAAGAATATGCAACAGAGAATGTGGCTTGCAAGCCTAAAATATTTTCTGTCGGCCCTTTACAGAAAATTTTTATCTATCCCTGGTGTAGAGAAATAGGCATATTCAATGATTGCTGGTGGAACTGTAAATCTGATACACGGAATAATATGCAACCACAAAAAATGAGGAAGCTCTTTATGCACTGAAATAGAAGGAACTCCAACGCAGAGTTAAAATGAAAAAAAAAAAAAAAAAAAAAAAAAAAAGATGCAGAACAACACATCCCGTATGCTATACATTGCCTAAAAACATTAAAAGAAAAAAGGAACATTCAGGATTTGACTGTTCATATATTTGGAAGGATTTTTTTTTTAAACGGTAACACAAGTTTGTGAAAATAGAAACTAAGTCACTACAGAGGTGAGAGAGTACACCATTTTGTACATTTGATTTTTATATCATGTAAATGTATAACTTATTTAAAAAATATAATTAAAACTAGTCATAAATCAACGAAGTCCAGTTATTTATTGTACTCGGCAAAACTGCAATTAACTATGTTCTTGGTACCTTATATAAACTAGAAATTAGAGATGTGAGCTTGAATTTTAATTAAAATATAACTTACCCACATGTACACAGCTTTGTATTTTTCCCCTTCAAATGAGCAGGGATTCTTGAATTTCAAATTGTGTGACTTTTTTGGCTCCTCAATTATTTTCTGACTCTCACTGTTCAACTTTTTAAAGTGATGTCCTAGAATAATACTATAGAACCTATTTGGGGTGATGGGTGGGCTTCAAGTTTTCAAGTTCACTGTTTTTCTCTGCTCCATCCAGAAAGTAGACACCTACACCATGCTCATACGAGCTACTTAAGTTACTTCCTTTCTTCTTTCCTCCATTTTTCCTTCTCTCCAAAAATACACCCAGGGCCTACCTTATTACATAAGGCACTGTGCTAAGTGCTGGAGCTATGGAATCCTGCCCTTGTATGTTTAGTTAACAGGTCCCACAATGTATTAGTTTCCTGTTGCTGCTGCAGCAAATTACCACAAAATTAGTGGCCTAAAACAACACACATTTATTCTGTTACAGTACTGGATGCCAGAAGCCCAAAAAGAATCTTAAAGGGCTAAAAAGAAGATGTCGAGTTGGTTCCTTGAGGGGGCTTCAGGGGAGAATGTGCTCCTTGCCTCTTTCGCTTCTATAGCCTGGGGCATTCCTTGGCCCCTGGCCGCCATCACAGAAGCACTGCTCTGCTTCTGTGGTCACACTGCCTTCTCCTCTACTTTAGTCAAACTCAAACCTCCCTTTAATTCCCTTTTATAAGACACTTGTGATTCATTTGGCCCATCCAGATGATCCAGAATAATCTCCTCACCTCAAAATCCTTAATTATGCTGGCAAAATTCCTTTTTGCCACATAGGGCAACATTCACGGGTTCTAGGAGTTAGGACATGGATATTTTGTGGGGCCATTACTCAGCCTACTGCTTACCACACACAGGAAAGTGGGTCAAGGAGCTTCGGACCACAAACCTTCAATCCAGACTCTAAACTCTCTATTTTAAACTTTAAAAATTTTTCTAAAAAACAATCAACTCGGGTTTTTCAATACTTACTAAGGAATACTCTACCAAGTAAGGTGTCAAATACCCTATGCCTGCCAAAACAAAAACCCCAGTGATCTTTGTATGCCCAGAATTCATTATTATCTTCTTTAGACTTTCGATAGAGAAGCTCATTACAGGATAAGCATAGCTAATCCAAAAATCCAGAATGTGAAATGCTCCCAAATTCAACACTTTTTTAGTGATGACATGACCCTCGAAGGAAACGCTCATAGGAGCATTTGGGATTTTTGGATTAGGGATGCTGAACCGGTTAAGTATAATGCAGATATTCTAAAAGCTGAAGAAAATCCAAAATCCCAAACACTTCTGATCCCAAGCGTTTCGGATCAAGGATACACAACCTGTTTTAGGCTTCAGTCTAATAATAATATTGGCTGGTAAAAGTTGTGAGAGTCCTTTTTAATGAAGAGATTCAAGGAAGCATTTCCCTTGCCTCTGATTTGAATGGTGCATTAAAGACTTATGATTGGCCGGGCGCAGTGGCTCACGCCTGTAATCCCAGTACTTTGGGAGGCCGAAACGGATGGATCACAAGGTCAGGAGATCAAGACAATCCTGGCTAACACGGTGAAACTCTGTCTCTACTAAAAATACAAAAAATTAGCCAGGCGTAGTGGCGGGTGCCTGTAGTCCCAGCTACTAGGGAGGCTGAGGCAGGAGAATGGTGTGAACCCGGAAGGCGGAGCTTGCAATGAGCCGAGATCAGGCCACTGTACTTCAGCCTGGGCGACAGAGCGAGACTGTCTCAAAACCAAACCAAACAAAACAAAACAAAAAAAACAAAGACTTATGATCATTAAAGTTCTGCCCCTATCAAATCATTACAAATCACAAGGAGGTACAGGCCATACTAGTGAATGGAAAGTATTTCATATAAACAACTCACACATGATACTCTCTATCTGCATTAAGAATGTTTGCTCAATTAAAAAAACACAGGTAATATAAAATGAACAATTTCAGAAGAGGTAGAATATACACGACCAAGAAAAGGAGATACACAGTTTTTTTTTTTGTAATTTCCTGGACATGGTCTCACTCTGTTGCCCAGGCTAGGGTGCAATGGTACCATCACAGCTCACTGCAGCCTTGACCTGCAGGGCTTCAATGATCCTCCCATCTCAGCCACCTGAGTAACTAGAACTACAGGCATGCGCCACCGCCACCACTCTCAGCTAATTTTAAAAATATTTTGTAGAGACAGGGTCTGTGTTACCCAGGCTGGTCTTGAATGCCTGGGCTCAAGCGATCCTCCCGCCTAGGCCTCCGTGTTAGGATTACCGGCTGAGCCACTGCGCCAGGCCCACAAGTACATTTTCCTAACTGACAGAAGAACAAGTGTCATCAATACAGGTTCAGCATCTCTAACCTGAAGATCGGACATGCTCCAAAATCTGAAACTTTCTGAGCATTGACAAGATGCCACAAGTAGAATATTCCACATCTGACCTCATGTGACCTCATGTGGGTTGCAGTCAAAACACAAGTGCACAATACAGTTTATTCAGCATCCCCAAGACCCTCCTAGCCCTCTTCGGCCGCAATGTATCTTTTCTGCACATGCCCAGATTCTCTCATGCAAGCATTCCCACAAAGGGTAGCAAAATGGTTCCATGTATACAAACTTTGTTTCACACACATAATTATTAAAAATTGGCTCATGCCTGTAATCACAGCACTTTGGGAGGCCAAGGCAGCCAGAGCACCTGAGGTAAGGAGTTTGAGACCAGCCTGGCCAAAATGGTTAAACCCCGTTTCTACTGAAAATACAACAAAATCAGTGGGGTGTGGTAGTGTGCGCCTGTAATCCCAGCTATGCAGGTGACTGAGGCAGGAGAATTGCTTGAACCCAGGAGGTGGAGGTTGCAGTGAGCTGAGATCATACCACTGTACTCCAGCCTGGGCAACAGAGGGAGACTTTGACTAAAAAAAAAAAAAAATTGTATAAAATTACCTTCAGGCTGCTATATGTATAAAGTGTATATACATAAATGCATTTCATGTTTAGACTTGGGTCCCATCCCCAAGATATCTCAATATGCATTTGCAAATATTCCAAAATCCAAAAAAATCTTGCAACACTTCTGGTCCTAAGCATTTAGGATAAAGGATACTCAATCTGTACTATTTAACGTCTCAGAGCACAGGGAAAGCTTCCAAATTCTTTTTAGCAAGCTAGCCTAACAGTGATGCAAAGTACTGACAAAAATAGAATAAAGACAAAATAGAATGATTGGACTATCACATGAATATGGGGCAAAAAATTCTAAGTAAAAAATGTTAACAGATAGAATCTAGCACATTAAAAGAATAAACCAAAGTGACCAGGTGTGATTCAAACCAGATACAAGAATGGCTTAGAATTTTAGGAAGTAATAATTTCTGATATTAATAGTTGAAAAAAAAATCATGAGTATCTCTACAGGTTCTAGAATATTTGATAAAATTGCTTATAAAAAAAAGTAGAAATAGATTAGTGTTCACTTAATCACACAGGAACTGATAGTCTTAAAATCCAAATCAGGCCCAGTGCAGCAGCTCTAACCTGTAATCCCAGTGCTTTAGGAGGCTACGGTAGGAGGATGGCTTGAGCCCATGAGTTTGAGGTTACAGTGAGATACGATTTTGTCACTGCATTACAGCCTGGGCTACATAGTGAGACACCCTCTTTTTTTTTTTTTTGCAATGTATGCCTGTAGTTCCAGGTAATTACTTCCAGGCTAATT
Source organism: Theropithecus gelada (assembly GCF_003255815.1). NCBI lineage: Eukaryota > Metazoa > Chordata > Mammalia > Primates > Cercopithecidae > Theropithecus > Theropithecus gelada. Next base: position 73,240,578 of record NC_037670.1, read on the forward strand.
TTCTTTGTTGTTGAATTTTCAGTAGAGACGAGGTCTCACTATGTTGCCTGGGCTGGTCTTGAACTGCTGAGCTCAAGCAATCCACCTGCCTCGGCCTCCCAAAGTGCTGGGATTACAGGTTTGAGCCACTGGGTCTGGCCAACCCTCTTAAGGGAGACCCTGTCTCTTAAAAATCATTTTTAATGACAAAATAAAAGCACTTCCATTAACATCAGGAGTAAGATAAGGGTGGCTGCTAGCATCACTCTTACTTGGCACTGTTCTGGAAGTGGTACCATATTAGAAAAGGAAAGAAAGAGGCATATGATCATTATTAACTGATAATATGATTTCATACCTAGAAAGACCAAAGGAATCAACTGCAAAGTTACTACAAATAAGAGATTTCAAAGGGTAAATGGTATATAAGCAATATAACATATACAATTAAATTTCTTCTCAAATAACAGAATATATAATGAAAGACCCAATTTACAACCTCACTCACAAAGAGTATATAACTAAGAATAAAACTACCACTATCTGTGTAAGATATACATGAAGACAGTTTAATACTTAAGTAACATAAAGGATGACTTGAATAAATAAAGACAACCTGTTCTTGGGACATAAAGAGTGTGCTTTGGTAAAGGTACAAAACCCTGACAGTAAAAAAAAAGACTATTAATTATGAAAATTAAAAATATCTTCATGATTAGAAAAAACGTAGTACATCAAAACTCAAAATACCTGACTCAGAAGTCATCTGACCTGTCTCCTAAAGTTTTCTTCACCATAAAATTTGTGAAGATAATTTCTCTCTCTCTCTCTCTGTCTCTTTTTTTTTGGGGACAGAGTCTTGCTCTGTTGCCCAGGCTGGAGTGCAGTGGCACGATCTCGGCTCACTGCAGCCTCTGTCTCTCAAGCTTAAGCAATCCTCCCACCTTGGCCTCCTGAGTAGCTGGCATGCACCACCACACTCAGCTAATTTTTGTATTTTTAGTAGAGAAAGGGTATTGCCGTATGTTGAAAACTGACTTGAACTTTTTCAGGGAAGGTTGATTTACATACAATAAAATTCACCCTGTTAAGCGTATAGTTCAATGAGTTCTGATAAATGTATACAGTCATGTAACTACCATCACAATCAAGGTACAAAACATTTCCATTACCCCAAAAAGTTTCCTCTTGCCCCTTTGCAGATAATCTTCTCCATCACCCTGGCAGCCACTGACAGGATTTCAAGCCTTACTGTTCTGCCTTTTGGATCACAATGTATATAGCTTTTTATGCCTGGCTTCTTTTAGACAAGGCTTTTGAGACACACAAATATTGTTGCACATATCAGTGCATGCACCTTTTTTTTTTTTTTTTTACGACTGAATAGTATTCCATTGTCTGGATGTATCATGATTCATTTATGTTGTTTCCATTTTTAAAAATTTTATAAGTAGAGCTGTCATGAACTTTTGTGTACAGGTCTATACATTTTCATTATTCTTGGGTAAACAACAGGTGCAGAACTGGTAGGTTGTATGGTGTGTGTTTAAATGTTTTCCAAAGTGGCTGTACCTTTTTGCATTTCCACTAATAACATATGAGATTTCCAGTTGCTTTCACATCCTAGTACTGTCCCAGGCTTTTAATTTTAGGCAGTCTAGTGAATGTGTAGTGATATTTCATTATAGTTTTAATTTGCATTTTCCTAATAACTAATCATGTTGAGCTCTTTTCATGTAGTTACTTGCCATCCATATGACTCTGGTGTTCAAACCTTTTGTCCATTAAAAATTAAAAATTGTCTTTTAAGTGAGTTTTAAGAGTTCTTCATATATTCTGAATTAAATCCTTTCCAGAGATGTATTTTGAAAATATTTTCTTCCAGTTTGTGGCTTATCTTTTCATTTATATTTTTTGATGAGTATTTTTCTTTATGCTTTTGGTGTCTCAAAAATGTTAGACAAATTTTAAGTTGCAAAGTAACTATGTTTTGAATATTTATAAATAAAGCCTTATTATTTAGTTAATAATTTATTATAAAGAGATGGAAGGAAGTCTAGTCAAAAAAATGACATTAGTTATAACTGACACCCTAAACAGTTAAACTCTCCATTTAAAATATGCAATCAAGCTCCCTAGGAACAACATTCAAAGAAAATCCCTGAGGCATTTTTCTACTATTGAAACATAACAACTCAATATTTTCACGTTACTCTAACTGTGCTGAATAAGGAGAACACAAAATAATAACAAAGACTGAACTAAGAAAAGTAATATTCTGTTTTAAGGGTACAGTAGTTGATGGCTTAAAGATGGTTTAACATTTTTGCCTTGTCTGCAAAATAAAATTTATTTATAAGACTTGCTAGACATGTTGTCAGACATCAAAGCATAGAATCTTAACATTAACATCATAAAGGGTCAAATTTTATCTTCCTGGGTTTCAGCTTATTTGTAACACTAAGGTTGACATTAATAAAACAACATATGTAAGATATCTAATATGCATAAATACGTATTCAATAAAGGGTAACAAATATTCAGGCATCTTTTTAGAAGACCACATCTTTATATGCCACATATACTCAGTCCGCAGTCAGTGCAAAATCATTACCAGCAGCACAAAGGTAAAGCACTTACCACAGTTAAAACTTACAAAAAATTTCTAACACACATGAGAAAGTGATGGATGAGACTGGAGACAAAGCATTAGCAAATCAAGTGAACCTTGGGGTGACAGTAAGAAAGCAAGCTATAAAAAGTAAAAGGGCCAAAGAGGGACTTTATAAACCAAGTCTTTAGATTTTTATCCTCAGAGCAATGGAGAACCACCAGGAGTTTTAAAAAATGAGACACTGGGACTCAGAAGGCAGGAAGAACAGGTGGAAGGCTACAAGTCAATGATGACTTGAGTTAGGACTAAGGAGGTGGGATGGATGGATCTAAAAGATATTTAGAAAAAAAGAGTCAAATGAACTAGATTAGACGTGAGTGGTAAAGGAAAGTGAGAATTTAAGCCAAAATAACAAACTTCCTAGCTTCAGTGACTATGGTCAGGAAAACAAGGGGAACAAGCAGCTTCTGTGGGACCAGGTGGGAGTAGGAGGGGAGAGAAGAGTTAGTGCAAGGAAATGATGGAAATCAATATTGATCTATTAAAAGATCAAAATATTTAATAAGAAAAATCTGAGAGTAGCCTAAGAATAAGCAGTTTTCTTACCCCAGCCCCAGTGGTTTTGCTACGAGACTATGACCTGAATGTTTTCAGCAATACTGAGAAATAAGTAACAGAGTAGAACCTGAAAGGCGGAAAAGGAAATAAAAGACTCATAAACTGCTATTTATATTTTAATATTTGTTTTTAAACCCCTGTGTTTTCAAAATAAGATTATGTAGTTTAGAAAACAATAATTAATTGCAAAGATATATGTGTGCTTCCATATTCCTATGCTAATTCTGGAAGAATACATCACCTTCTGAATTTTGATCCATGTGAATGTATTACATATTTGGAAATTAAATACATAGATGTTTTTATTTACTGAATTTAACAGCCTACAAAATTGAATAAAGAAATAATGTTCAGCTGAGCATGGTGGCACACACCTGTAATCCCAGCATTTTGGGAGGCTGAGGTGGGAGGATCACTTGAGACCAGGAGTTTTGAGACCAGCCTAGGCAACACAGTGAGACTTTGTCTCTACAAAAAATAATAAAAATTAGCTGGATGTGGTGGCACATGCCTGTAGTCCTAGCTACTCAGGAGGCTGAGGTGGGAGGATCACTTAAGCTGAGGAATTCGAGGCTGCAGTGAGCTAAGATTGCACAACTGTATTTTGGCCTGGGCAAGACAGCAAGACCCTGTCTCTACAAAAATAATAATAATGCAGGCTTAGACGCTTAATAGATCTAATTTTTAAAAATATAATTTATGTAATTTATACCTGCTTTAGGTTCTATGTATGAGCTACCACAAATTAAGCATATATATAGCCTGGTAGTTTTGAGTTTCTCTTATTGATTTACTTATGAACTTGATATTGTCTATGAGACCTTTGTTAATTTTAAAAAATGCAGCCAGAAAAAATAACGGAATTAACCATGCCTGAATGATCCAGTTTAAAAATGAGTAGGGCACTTGCTTAACTGATTAAGACTTACATCAAACCATGTATTAGAATAGTGACAGAAAGTTTACTAGCAGGCTTTTTTTTTTTCTTTTTGTTAAGAGACAGAATCTCGGTCTGTCACCCAGGCTGGAGTGCAGTGGTGCTATCATACCTTACTACAGCCCTGAACTCCCGGGCTCAAGTAATCCTCCTGAGTAGTTAGTTGGGACTACAGGCATGTCTGGTTAATTTTTTCTATTTTCTTTGTACAGACAGGGTCTCACTATATTGCCCAGGCTGGTCCTGAACTCCTGGCCTCAAGTGAACTTCTCACCTTGGCTTCCCAAAGTGCTCATATTACAGGCATAAGCCACCGTGCCTGGGCCCACAAATGAAATATTTTAAAAGAAAAATCTAAGCATAGCCTCTGGTTTACATGAAGACATCTGTTAAATCCTACTCTTTAATACACGTTTCATCAGTAAGTTGGCTCTCTCTTTGTATTGCTGCTTCTCTGATCTTTTGGTATTATTCTGGATTTCCTTTTCCTTTTTCCTATGCCTATATTCTGCACCAACATAGATTTATTGAGTCAGGTACTATGCTAGGCATTGGGAGAGGGTGGGGGATAGGTTCATAGATGAGCAAGTCAAGATCCTTGACTTCAAAGATCTTAAAATCAAGTACAGAGATGGAGCAAGAGCGGGAGGGAAAGAATGTATTAAATTCTTATACATCATTTTGCCTTTTGCATTCCTTACCACTTACGTCACACTTGTATTTTTATTTTATTAATTAATTAATTATTATTTTTTTTAGACAGAGTCTTGCTCTGTCACTAGGCTGAAGTGCAATGGTGCAATCTCGGCTCACTGCAACCTCTGCCTCCCAGGTTCAAGAAATTCTCCTGCCTCAGCCTCCGAGTAGCTGGGATTATAGGCGAGCACCACCATGCCCAGATAATTTTTGTATTTTTAGTAGAGATGGGGTTTCACCGTGTCGGCCTGGATGGTCTCAATCTCTTGACCTCATGATCTGCCCACCTTGGCCTCCCAAAGTGCTAGGATTACAGGCGTTAGCCACTGCACCCGGCCTTTCCTTTTTATTTTTTGAGATGGAATTTCGCTCTTGTTGCTCAGGCTGGAGTGCAATGGTGCGATCTCGGCTCACCGCAATCTCTGCCTCCTGGGTTCAAGCAATTCTCCTGCCTCAGCCTCCCGAGTAGCTGGGATTACAGGCATGCGCCACCATGCCCAGTTAATTTTTGTATTTTTAGTAGAGACAGGGTTTCTCCATGTTGGTCAAGCTGGTCTCAAACTCCTGACCTCAGGTGATCCGCCCACCTCAGCCTCCCAAAGCGCTAGGGTTACAGGCATGAGTCACCGCACCCAGCCTTATGTTGTTTTACTGACTTCAGAGCTGTAATTTTTAATGGCTATGTAACATATCATCCTGTGGACACAAAGCAATTTACTTATCATATACCATAATATAAGAACTGTTTTGATTTCTTCAAAATTATAATGGATGACCATCTATTTCTACATTTAAAGTACTTTCCATGAGACAGAATCTAAGAAATGGAAAATTAACAAACTGACTGTTTAAGGTTTACCATGCACATTGTCCAACTGCTTTCTTAAAGTGCTATATTCTAGCACATGTAACTATGCTAGTATTGTTAGTATCCCTACTGGCATTGAGTATTCTTTTAAAAAACCTGCTACTTGTATACTGTGAAAAATATCTCATTGTTATTTCTAATTACATCTCTGATTTCTTAAAGAGGGTGAATATTTTTTCTATGTAACATTTATTTTGTGAATTGCTAGTTCTTATCCTTTACTCATTTGGTAATAATATCTCGTATCACATTTTGTGTAATTTCATGTCACCATTGGCTAGACTTTCTTTTATCTTGCTCTCCCAGTCCACTATAGTAAGTAAGTTTCCTCTGTTGTTGGGTAGACCTGTTTCTCAAAACAGATCAGGAAGAGGCTTTAAATTCATGGAGTATTTTAAAGTTTCACTTTAGGTTCATGGGCAAGAAACAGGTTGACAAATTGGCTCCTTCTCCAAATATCAAAAAAAGAGAGTTTACCCTGGGTTGTTAACATGTTCATTAGAACTCCTAGTCCTCCCAGGCTGTGAGTTCAAAAAGAAATGTTTTTCGAAGTAGATTTCCAAAATTAGCATGGAACAGATGTTGCTGCAATCTTTGTATGGGCTGGGTGTGTGGGCAGGATATCAAGCTAGCTTTTCATGTATATTCCTTTAATTAATAGCATGTCCTATCATCTCTTCTGCCCTCTGTTCCTACTGACTCATTGCTTAAAGTCTCTTCAGGACTCAGTGGGGAAGAATAGATTTCCCTTGCAGGCCTCCCTCATGGGGATGCTGGGTAGCCCTTCCTTCGCCCTGCTTCATCCATCAGCACCATCTGTTTTCTGTCTTCTACAACCTAGAAAGTCTCTGCTTTGCTGATGGTCACTCCATCTGTTCCCATTCTCAGTGCTATGACAGAATTACACATTTCTGTCTGTAAATTCTTTTTCCTGTCTTTTCACAGAGAGTTGGGGATAAGAGGAGGTAGACATATATTTAGTCTACTGGCTTTCACTACTATGAACTTGAGTTAAAATCCTGAGGTGACATGATTTGGAACCCCAAAATATTTCAAATTTAGACACTATATAAAAAAAATTCCAAGACATTCAATTAAAATTAGCCTGAATTTTAAAGAATACTATTTTTCAGTACCAACTTCAAGAGCAAATCAGTTTCCTCATATGGATGACCAAAGAATCATAAATAAACACAAAAGTTTAAGACGGGGCAATACTTGGCATCAAAAAGACTGGGAGTGAGGCACAAATGGGAGAGAAGATAAAGGAAAGCTAATGGTCTCAACTGCTACAGAGAAGGGATGAAGTGATTGTTTTTCCCAAAAATGTTTCTTTCTTCACAACATTGGGACAAGTTGGCTAAAACTCAAAATTTTTAAGAAGATGTATTGATCGGTCAAAGCCTTGAAAATTAAACACTGACATTATTTTTACACACCAGGAATGTAAAGACTGTCTCTACAGCAACAAAGATTCCCTTTGTGCCAATTAACCTTTACTACAGCTCTTTTACAGACCACCTGCTGAATTCTTACTCTGTGGAACTGTGGGTGAATAGCCAATTCTTTTTACGGAGTAACAGGGGCCAGTTAAAAAGAAAGAAAGAAAATATAAACTAGCAATCTTTTAAATTCTGACTTGCTATATGTGGCACCCCACCTCCATCCAGTCAGGTTAACCTCTTAGTATGCACTGCAAGATCCTTCCTATAAAAGTAAGGCTTTGCGAATGTCACTTTTTAAATTTAAAGAACCCCTCTGGCACTGAATATAAAAATATATTACCTGAAATTATGTTTAATGACAACTGAGTACTATCAGTTACATTCTCCAACACAAATCTGTTCAGCACAGGCTTACTTCCATGGGTGATCTTGAATGCTGCTGAATACACCTAATCCTACCACTTGTGTTCATCACCTCCCAACACACACAGGCACGGGTGGGACCTGAGCTCCTCCTATCCTCAGTGTTTTTTCATGACTATAAAAGTAACATATATTCATTACACACAACTAGAAAGTAAAGTAAGAAAATGTCACCTTTGTGGCCCTGACACCGAGTATACATTTTTTTGAATTTTTACTGTCTTCTAGGACTATCTTACACAAAGTGGTCAACCAGTCACAAAGTTCAGGAAGCTAAGAGGAAAATTCCAGGGAAAGCAGGAAAAAGAAAGGGAAAAAAAGGAGATTAAAAAATCCAAATACCTGGATAGGACAAAAATCTTGGGGAAATCTTGGGGAAAAGTAAATAATCTTCCTATTTATTGAGTGCTTATTCTGTATCAGACACTTTTTCAACTACATACTTAATTATCTCATGAAACCCTCAAAACAACTTTAGACCTATCATTCACATCTTATAGGTGAGAAAATTGAGCCATATCAAGCTTTAAAAATATGCCCTAGGATACACTATTGATGTGAAGCCAGGATTTAAAAAAAAAAAAATTCACATCCTAAGCCATCTAAACTTTATTACCACTATGGAAGAAACTAGTAAGAATGACCTTATACAAAGGTTAGAGGCAATTTCTTTTAAACATAAAAAGATAATTCTCACGGGTGGCACAGAAAAGCTACCCAAATCATTTTATAAGGTCAGTGGTACAAAATAGCAATAATCACACCAAAAAAACTACATTGCAATCTCATTTATGAACAGAGAAATTCCATAAAATACCAACACCTGAAATTTACCTCTCAGCACACAAATAATCCATTACAGCATAGTGTGTTATACAGTCGACCCTTGGACAACACAGGGATTGGGGTACTGAACCAACTCCCCCAACCTCACTGTGTGCAGTCGAAAATCCAACTTTTGACTCCTCCAAAACTTAACTACAAATGCCTACTTGACTGGAAGCCTTGCCAATAACATAATAGTCGATTAACACATGTTATATGCATTATATACTGTATTCTTACAATAAAGTAAGCTAGAAAAAAGATAATGTTAAAAATTGTAAGGAAGGAAAAATACACTTACTAGTCATTAAGTGAAAGCGGATCATCATACAGGTCTTCATTCTCATCATTTTCATGTTGAGTAGGCTGAAGAGGAGGAGGAAGAGGAAGGATTGGTCCCGCTGTCTCAGGGGTAGCAGAGGAAAAAGAGGTGGAGGAGGTGGAAGGGAGGCAGAAAAAGCAGGCACACTCAATGTAGCTAAAGAAATGCACCATAATTAGACTTTTTTGCTCTTTCATTTTTCTAAAAATGTTTCTATATGGTACCAATCCTTCTTCCGCCATTTGCTTTAGTTTTAGTGCTTGTATCATGAAAGAGTCTATGTTGTAAATGAAGTCAAAAGCAGTCTTGAATAATAAGAATCCTTCTGCTAGATTATCTAACGTCATTTCCTTTTATGGGTTTGCTTCTTCCAGGACTCCTTTCTCATCACCTGGCACCAGTTCAGACGCACTGATTTCTATCAAGCAGATTTTTGTGCCCCCTCGACCCTTTTTTTTTTTTTTTTTTGGCACATCCACAAACTCTTTCAAGATTTCCTTGATTGGCTATGTCATAAATCTTGTGAAGTCATACACGATATTTGGACACAGTTCTCTCCAGCAGGAATTTATTGTTTGGGGATTAATGGCTTTCACAGTTTTTTCTGTAATAATGATGGCATATTCAATAGTGTAAGCCTTCTAGGCTTTCATGATGTTCCTTCTATTGGGGTCCTCCATAGCACTGACATCCTTTCCACAGAGTGCTGTGTATAATGAGCCTTCCAGGTCCTTACAACCCCCAATCTAGAAGTTAAATTACAGATGTTGTGTTTGGTGGCAAGTAGACCACTTCAATGCCTTCAGTTTTGACCTCATAGGGTTTGGAGTGGCCAGGGGCATTATCCAATATCAAAAGAACTTTAAAAACCAATCCTTTACTGGCAAGATATTTTCCTGACTTCAGGGACAAAGCACTGATGAAAGCAATCCAGAAAAAGGGTTCTTGTCCATGACTTCTTGTTGTACAACAACCTAAAGACTGGCAGCTGCTGTTTATCTCTTTAAGACTTGAGAATTAGCAGCTTTACAGATAAGGGCGGCCCTGATCATAAACCCGACTGCACTTGCACAAAATAGTAGTTAACCTATTCCTTCCTGCCTTAAATCCTGGTGCTTGCTTTTCTTCCTTACTAACAGAAGTACCTTGTGGCTTTTAAAATTTTTTCCAGAATAGGGCAATTTTGTCTGCATTAAAAATGGGTTCAAGCAGATATCCTTTCTCCTCAATGTTTTTTTAATGGCTTCTGGGAATTCATCTGCTGCCTCTTGGTTGGCAGATGCTGCTTCTCATGTTATCTTGACATTTAAAAAGCCAAACCTCTTTCTAAAATTATCAAACCATCCTTTGCTGGCATTAAATTCTCCAGCTTTAGATCCTTCACCTTCCTTTTGCTTTAAGTTGTCATATAATGACTTTGCTTTTTCTGGAATCACATTAGAGTCTACAGGTACAGCTTTTTTTCCTTAGACGCAGGGACAGATTGGTTGGAAAGGTATGCCTTTCTTACAGCAACCCTGCACCCTCATAAAAACTGAATTTTCAATATGATAAAAAGGTATTTTGCAACAAATGCAAAGTTTTTGTGCCTGCTGCTGTAACTACAGTGAAGGCTTCATATATTTTCTTTTCTTTTTTTTACAATGTCCCTTACTCTGGATTCATTCATCTTGAAATGATGGACAATCACAGCTCAATCTATGTTACATTATCAGGCAATTAAACTTTTTTCTTGTAATGTTGACTCTTCTCTGCTTCTTGGGAGCACTTCCAGCATCACTAGTAACATTTCCTATGGGTCCCATGGTGTTATTCAAAGTTTGCAGTGTTGTACAAACACTACATTTACTGGAGAGATGAACTGCTTACACAAGATAATCAGTGTCACATGGCATTTGAAGCAGATATCTGCAACACTTGAGCTCACCAATAGCAACAGGAGGTAGTTACAAAATTATTACAGTAGTATCATATGCACTACAGTTAATTTCATGCAGTTATAATTTAATACTGAATCTTTACATTGGTTTACATTTCTCTTGACTGCAAATGGCGCCACATATAGTTGTGTTTGTATGGGATATGATTTGGATGTGTCCCCACCCAAATCTCATCTTGAATTGTAGCTCCTATGATTCCTACATGTTGTGAGAGGGACTCGGGGGAGACAACTGAATCATGGGGGTGGTTCCCCCACACTATTCTCATGGTAGTGAATAAGTCTCACTTAGCTTGGCTCTCTCACTCTCTCATCTGTCACCATGTAAGATGTGCCTTTCACCGTCTGCCATGATTGTGAGGCCTTTCCAGCCCCAGGAAACTGTGAGTCTGTTAAACCTCCTTTTCTTTATAAATTACCCAGTCTAGGGTGTGTCTTTATCAGCAGCATGAAAACAGACCAATACAGGAAACTGGTACTGGTAGAGCGAGGTGCTATTGTAAAGATCCAAAAATGTGGAAGCAACCTTGGAACTGGGTAATGGACAGAGATTGGAACAGTCTGGAGGGCTCCAAAGAAGACAGGAAAATGTGGGAAAGTCTGGAATTTCCTAGAGACTTGAATAGCTTGGACTGAAACGCTGATAATGATATAGACGATGAAATCCAGGCTAAGGTGGTCTCAGATGTAGATGAGGAACTTGTTGGGAATTGGAGTAAAGGTGACTCTTGCTATGTTTTAGCAAAGAGCCTGACAGAATTTTGCCCCTGAACTAGAGATCTGTGGAACTCTGAACTTGAGGGAGATGATTTAGGGCATCTGGTGGAAGAAGTTTCTAAGTAGCAAAGCACTGAAAAGGTGACTTCAGTGCTGTTAAAAGCATTCAGTTTTAAAAGGGAAACAGAGCATAGAAGTTTGACAAATTTGCAGCCTGACAATGCAATAGGAAAAACAAGCCAGCTTTCTGAGGAGAAATTCAAGCTGGCTATACAAATCTGCATAAGTAATGATGAGCCCAGCGGGAATGTCAATCACCAAGACAATGGGGAAAATGTCTCCAGGGCATGTCAGAGATCTTTGCGGCAGCCCCTCCCATCACAGGCCTGAGGCCTAGGAGGAAAAAATGGTTTCCTGAGCTGGGCTCAGGGCCTCCCTGCTGTGTGCAGCCTAGGGACTTGGTGCCCTACCTCCCAGTCACTCCAGCTAAGGCTAAAAGGGGCCAGGGCACAGGTCAGGTTGTGGTTTCAGAGGGTACAAGCCCCAAGACTTGGCAGCTGCTTCCACGTGGTATTGAGCCTGCGAGTGCAAAGAAGTCAAGAACTGAGGTTTGGGAACCTCTGCATAGATTTCAGAGAATGTATGGAAATGCCTGGATGTCCAGGCAGGGGCAGGGCCCTCATGGAGAACTTCTGCTAAGGCTGTGCAGAAGGGAAATGTGGGGTTGAAGCACCCCCACAAAGTCCCCACTGGGGCACTGTCTACTGGAGCTGAGAGAAGAGGGCCACTGTCCTCCAGACCCTAGAATGGTAAATCCACTGACAGCTTGCACCGTGAGCCTGGAAAAGTCACACTCAACATCAGTTCACGAAAGCAGCCAGGAGGGAGGCTGTACCTGGCAAAGCCACAGAGGCAGAGCTGCCCAAGACCATGGGAACCCACCTCTTGCATCAGAGTGACCTGGATGTGAGACACGGAGTCAAAGGAGATCATTTTGGAACTTGGATTTGACTGCCCTGCTGGATTTTGGACTTGCATAGGGCCTCTGGCCCCTTTGTTTTGGCCAATTTCTCCCATTTGGAATGGGTGCATTTACCCAATGCCTGCACCCCCATTTTATCTAGGAAGTAACTAACTTGCTTTTGATTTTACAGACTCATAGGCATAAGGGACTTGCCTTGTCTAGATGTGATTTTGAACTGTGGACTTTTGAATTAATGCTGAAATGAGTTAAGACTTTGGGGGACTGTTGGGAAGGCATTATTGGTTTTGAAATGTGAGGACATGAGATTTGGGAGGGGCTGGGGCAGAATGATACGGTTTGGTTGTATCCCTACCCAAATCTCAACTTGAATTGTAGCTCCCATGATTCCCACATGTTGTGGTAGGGACCTATTGGGAGACAACTGAATCATGGGGGCAGTTTCCCCCATACTATTCTTTTGGTAGTGAATAAGTCTCATGAGATCTGATTGTTTTATAAGGAGTTTACCTTTTAGCTTGGCTCTCTCATTCTCTTGTCTGCCACCATGTAAGACAGGCCTTTCACCTTCCACCATGATTGTGAAGTCTCTCCAGCCACAGGAAAAGTGTGAGTCGATTAAACCTCTTTTTCTTTATAAATTACCCACTCTTGGGTATGTCTTTCATGTCAGCAGCATGAAAACAGACTAATATAATATGCATGTATTTTGATAAATTTTAACTTTTTATAAGATTTGTGTACATTATATGATAGTAAATAATAAACTAGTATCTGCATATATTTAATGCATTCATGATATACCTATCTTGTTTTCGATATTTCTAGGTAATACAGCTCAACTGCAAGTTTTTTCAAATTGTAAATCTGTAAAAAAATTTCCAATATATTTATTGAAAAAATCTCCATAAGTAAACCATTGTGGTTAAAACCTGTGTTGTTTAAGGGTCAACTGTATTCCAAAAATGCAATATTAGATTAATAGTAAGCATGAAAATACAATTACATGAATAGGCCCAGTGAGAAAATATAATCAATGTAAGTGAAAAGAAAAAGTGATGCAGAGAAGGCAAATCCATTTAAAAACAAAGAGAGAGAAAAGAAATAAGCATTGGATAAAATTCAATATTCCTTCCTGATAAAAATTCTTCTGAGTTAAGCACTAGAGACTGCCTCTTATAAGTGTTATGTATTTCTAAAGAAATGGATCACAAGTAGGAGTCATTTTGCGATTTTTTTTTTTTTTGAGATGGAGTCTTGGTCGCCCCAGCTGGAGTTCAGTGGTGTGATCTTGGCTCACTGCAACCTCTGCCTCCTAGGTTCAAGCAATTCTCCTGCCTCAGCCTCCCAAGGAGCTGGGACTACAGCTGCACGCCACCACACCAGGCTAATTTTTGTACTTTTAAAGTAGAGATGGGGTTTCACCATATTGGCCAGGCTGGTCTTGAACTCCTGACTTTGTGATCCTCCCACCTGGGCCTCCCAAAGTGCTGGGATTACAGTCATGCCACTGCGTCTGGCCTTAAATTGTTTTTAATTAAAAAAAAAATTTTTTTTTTAAAGAGGGGGCCATGGGCAGACCAGGTTCAGACTCCCAGTCACAGGCATCCAAGGGCCCAGAGCTGCGCATAGCCCCCTTGGACAGCATGTTCCTTTTATTATTATTTTTTGAGAGTCATTTTTATAAAGGAGCCACACTAAACTTATCTGTATTTTTAAAAAATATACATGCCACTAAAGCAAGCCGAACTCATTTTTAAGGAATGCAAAATTAGAGAGAACACGCTAGGGAGAGGTAGAAGGAAGCTCAGAACTCTTTTCTGGGTTTTAGTACTCCTTTCTGCAGTGGCCAATGAATTAAGAGACAACTTTTGCTCATAATTTTGGGCTTATTTAGGCCTACTTACCCAGAGATTCCAAAAGCAGTGATTAATAATAATGGCATAACACACAAATTACCATCAGTGAAGGGAGACAGATGCTGTTCAAAGAAACTCCATTTTCTCTCGGCTACAGTAAAATTATGAATCATGTAGGTAAGCTGCATTGTGAGTCATGATTAAGTTGATAACCAACTACAGCCTGCTCACTACTGTTAACTCCCTTTTTCATGAAAGACAAAAGCATACTTGAAAAGTACAAAATCTTAAGTTGAAGTTATACAAAACATAATGTGAAGTTACAAACTAGGAAAAAAAAAGACTTGACAATTTCCTGAAAATCATAAAACATCTCGTAGCACTTATATTTTTCTTCCTAAGATTGAGTACTGAAAAATCTAAATGTAAGATTTGATCATATTTTTTTAAAATTTATTGTTTTGAGACAGAGTCTCTCTCTCTTGCCCAGGCTGGGGGTAGTGGTACGATATGATCTCAGCTCACTGCAGCCTTGACCTCCTGGGGTCAAGTGAGCCTCCTGCCTCAGCCCTTTTCATCCCCACCACAGCAGCACCACCACACCCGGCTAATTTTTTTGTTGTGTTTTTTTCTAGAGGGGTTCTGCCATTTTGCCCCAGGTTGGTCTAGAACTTCTGGGCTCAAGTGATCTGCCTGCCTTGACCTCCCAAAGTGCAGGGATTACAGGTATGAGCCATCACACCCAGTCCATATCTTAAAATTTTAAATAATAGTAATTTATGAAGTCATAGACTTAATGTTTCAGTTCATATCAGACAACTGATTGCACCAAAAATGCATCTGTATGCAAAGTCTGCTTGAGGCAAGGCGTGGTGGTGCATGCCTGTAGTTCCAGCTACTCAGGAGGCTAGGGTGGGAGGATTGCTTGATCCCAGGATTCTGAGGCCAATCTGGGCAACATAGTAAGACTCCATCTCTAAAAAAAATTAAAATTAAAAAAATTAAAAACACCCTAAAGGGAAGATTCGCTTACAGGTGTTTTTAACCAGGAGTATGACTCAGAATCAGCTTTTTAAAAAATGCATTTACCCTAGACCCATCCACGAAGATCCTAACTCACTGGTCAAGGATGCAGATAGTGTGTGTGTATATATATTTGAACTGCCTAGATAACTGTAGTTTGTATCTCTGGTGAAAAATCATCATGGTGTATATTTATAAAGTGAAACCATATGAAACTGCAAACATTATATATATACATACAAAAACAGCAGTTTCATATGGTTTATCTAATAGAAAGTGGCTGGGGGATAAAAATACCCAACAGACTGAACATACTACTTTGTACCAGGCGTGCTTTACTAACTTCTTTATACTAGTTGTTCAAAGTATTGATAACACTAGGCAAGAAACGGGCAAAAATATACCTTGACTTTGTATGGGGAGGTGAGAGGGCTGGAGAGGTGGCTGAAGGAGAAAAGGAGCAAAGTCATGGATGCCACAGTGCAAACCACTGTTATGTCTGGAATGAAGACCACTGGGGTTAATGATGGAGTGAGAAGGTAATAGAAGACACCAGAGAACACTAATTTAAGACAAGGCCTGCATTTAGCAACTGTCTGTGTGCTCAAGAAAGGGACGACGCTCTTCAGTCATTTCCAACATGTCTAACATCAAGAATACGGACAAGAATGCATGTGCTGTTAATACTCTTAACTCACAGAAAGAGAAGTAGGGAGAAGAGTACCCTCTGTTTATGGGGCTTAGTGGGTACAGTCACGGCTCATCAGGAATGAACTAGTATCACACAGGCTGGGCATCAGGCCCATGCACAAGCAAACCTCCAATCTTTTAAAACTATCATTAAAAGACAATCATATTTAAAATTGAAATAGTAAACACATGCACCTACATTCCAACTAGTGGTTGGAAACAGAATTGTAGCATTTCATTATCAAATTTTTTTTCTTTTTTTGTGGAGATAGGCTCTTGCTATGTTGCCCAGGCTGATCTTTAACTCCTAGGCTCAAGCAATCCTCCTGCCCCAGACTTCCAAAGCGCTGGGATTACAGGTGTCAGCCACCATGTCTGGCTGCATTTCATTATCACTTAAGGCTTACAGGCCTCAACTAATATAGAGGACAGGTTAATGACCAAAAAGATAATGTTTAGAAGGTCCAGACCCCACAGAAAGTAAGGCTTTCCTGGGACCGTCTCTAATACTTCAGTATACTAGTCTGTTTCTTTCCATTTTACAATTTGATACGATTTTTTAACAAGTTGCTTTTATGTTTACCTAGAAGTTTCACTGAATAGTTTTTAAAAGTAAATATAATTAAACTGAAGAATCACAGAAGGAAGCCTTAAAACAATTCAAACCCTCCATTTTTTATATAAGGAAATAAGGGTTCAACAAGAGTTACATCACTGGCATAAAGTTCCAGAGAGTTGTAGTGGAGTTAAAACTGAACTGGGCTGGGCATGGTGGCTCATGCCTGTAATCCCAGCACTCTGGGAGGCCAAGGTGGGCAGATCACCTGAGGTCAGGAGTTCCAGACCAGCCTGGCCAACATGGTGAAACCCTGTCACTACAAAAATACAAAAATTAGCTGGGCATGATGGCAGGTGCCTGTAATCCCAGCTACTTGGGAGACTGAACGGGAGAATCGCTTAAACCCGGGAGGTGGAGGTTGCAGTGAGTCGAGGTTGCGCCACTGCACTCCAGCCTGGGTGACCAAGCAAGAGTCCATCCCAAGAAAACAAAACAAAACAAACAAACTGGAACTGAGCCAGGATGGTATGATCCAAGAGATTCTATATATCCATGCCAGTGTAGTCAGATGTGACATCACTGGAAACTCCCAAATGACTTTTGAAGCAAACATCCCTTACTCTCATCCCTTCACTTTATCCCAAAATTCAGGGTCCAGATCAAGAGATGGGCTGAGCATGTTTGTTTTACTTAGTAACTGGTACTCACTTCCACATTCACCAATCTGTCATACTGGAGGACTGAGTTTAAATACATGAGCCAGACTTTAACTAACTTCCTTCAGGATTAGCCACAATATAACCTAACAGTTTCATGTTATGCTAGGTGTTCAAAAACATGGTCTTGTTGCACAGTAACAGATGCTGCATGAAGACAAAGAGACTTGTTACAATAGACTCTTAACAACAAGGCATTCTGGTTGCCAGATAATTGGCTACAGTTCATAAATTACCTTTTTTTTCTTTCCTGGGTTCCTGTTCCTATCAAAAATCAGTAGTAGCCTCATAAGAGAGTCATAACTAATCCCAAATCAGTGAGTCTTAACTCTAAAGGACTGAAAGAAAGACAAATAAAATACTAAAGCTCTTACATGCTACAGGGTTTTAAATTGAGAAATAGCAAACATGAATAGATGAAACCTGTATTTGCTTAATTCCAGTAGACTAAATACTTTGGCCTAAATAGAGTTGTCAATCTCATAAACCCAAGAAATACTGAGAAGCAAGAAAATTCAGATAGCTCTGAATTTTGAATTGCTAGTTACAGTTCACTTGACAGGATGCAACTATAATGTACAAGGCATGGGAATAAATTTAAGATATCAGAATAGGGGTTTTGACTCTGCCACTACAAAAAACTATATACTAAGTAAAACACCAAAGAGACTGATTCAAAGCCCCTTATATAAATACTGCCAGCTTTTTTATGTAAGTTCAGCTGATCACAATAAAAAGTGAAATTAGTTTGACACAGCTTACTTAAAATTCTTCAGACTCCACATTGCTCATAGGTGAAAATCTAAATTCCTTAATTCTGCCCCTGCTCATTTTTTATTCCTCTCCCCTTAATCCTTATATGCCTTGATCCTGATGTATTCTGTAATTTCTATTAATAATTGTGGAAAATCTGGGGAAGTTTGGGTTAAATTATAATAAGTAAAGTGAAACAATGGTACTAAGTAAGGTTAATAGACTCTGAAGGGATTGGCATGACATAACTCAAAGAAACAGAAGATATACTTGAAGTGAGTTTACAACAATCACAATTATTTTCCAAATGCTATAGTCAGATCTACATACCTTTTTAAGAGGAAAAATAAACTGGAGTTACAGTATAAAAAAAAATTAAGAAATGGGAAAAGAAAAACCTTGGTTATCAGAAGCTTATCTAACCACTATGTTATACTATATAAATTTCAGAATTTTATTTGGAACAGCTTTATTGAGGTACAACATATGATAAACTGCACATATTTAAGTCTGTTCAACTGTAATCCCTCTCCTTCCTTTCCCTCCATCTCCCCTCCTCACACCGATCTGCTTTCTGTACATATAGATTAGTTAGTACTTTCTTCAGTTTCACATAAAAGGAATTATGCAATATGTACTCTGTTTTATCTGGCTTCTTTCAGTAAGCATAATTTTGACATTTATCCCTGTTGCTTGTATCTATAGCTCATTTCCTTTTATTGCTGAGTAGTATTCCATGGTATGGATATATTACAATTTGTTTATTCATTCACCTGTTGATGGACATTTGAGTAGTTTGTAGTTTTCAGCATCTGCTGACAAGGGTGCAAAAGGCAATTCAGTAAAGAATCACTTTTTTTTAAACAATGATGCTAGAACAATTAGATGCAAAAATAGAATGGCAAAAAAAGAATTTAGAGGCTGGGCGTGGTGGCTCATGACTATAATCCTGCATTTTTGGGAGGCCGAGGCAGGAGGATTGCTTGAGCTCAGGACTTCAAGACTAGCCTGGGCAACACAGTCAGATACAGTCTCTACAAAAAATAAAAGAAATTAGCTGGGTATAGTGGCATACGCCTGTAGCCCCAGCTGCTTGGGAGGCTGAGATGGGAGAACTGCTTGAGCCTGGGAAAGCGAGGCTGCAGTGAGCCATGATCACACCATTGCACTCCAGCCTTGGTGACAGAGCGAGATCCTGTCTCAAAAAAACAAACCAAAATTTAGATTCATATATTATACCATATACAAAAAAAAAATAACTCAAAATGGATTGTTTCTAAATGTAAAACCTAAAGCCACAAAACTTCTAGAAGAAAGCATAGAGTTAGGCATGTGACCTTGGGTTAGGCATTCAATGATTTCTTAGATAGAAGGTCAAATGCAAAATCTATCAAATTGATAAACTGGACATCAAAATAAAAAACTTCCAGTCTTTAAAGGTTAAGAAAATGAAAGGATAAGTCACAGACTGGGAGATAATTTTTAGAATTTAAAACTAAAATTACTGAGGAGAAGACAAAAAGAGGCAGCTATGGCTCACTAGCAAGATCTTTCCAATTACTTATTACTCTAAAAATTGGAATAAACTGTCTGTAAGCCCCATCAAAGAATTCCAACAGATAAAGAAAGAGGATTGGAGACTGAGCTGATTAAATTCAAATTTCTTATTCTATAAATACATATTTTAGCTATTTCTAAGAAGACCAATTTAATGCATATTTGATATAATATTATTCAATGGTGAAAGAAGCAATTATGTTCCTGATTCATACAATTCAATAAAAATGTTTTCAATTAAAACATTTTTACCTGCCAGGGTGATGTGACTGTGTACATAAAGGTAAAGAAAGTTGTTCAAATAGAACCCCCTGTGCAGTATCCTCCACCTTCCAATTGCTCTCCAGCCTTCAATGGGCTAATTGTTTCAGTGTTCCATAGTACTCTGGATGCAACTTCTATCAGTGCTGCTCACCAAATTAATTATTGGGAGCTGAGAGCTGTCTTTTTCAGTTCTGTAATCTCAGCATCTAGCACAGTATGTGAAAATAACTAGTACATATTCAGTACATATTCAGATGGAAAAAAACCCTAAACTCGAGAAGATGATTTTAGAGAACAGTTAATCAGTATTGGAAAAATTCTAAGACATCCACTCAGGAGGAATAGGAACCCTACTTAACGCTGTTTTATCAACTGGAAGTACAATGTACTACACAAAAATTAAACGCTGGTCTTGGAAGCTATAAGCTACTACAAGACTAATGTTCAAAAAGGTCCTAAAAAATAAAATGGAATTTTGAGAGGTAATTCTGCTGAGCTGAGGTGACACTTTATATAATTATTCTAAATAGATAAATTCTAAATAAATTATTCTAAATAAATTATTACAACTAGGTGGGAGGACTGTAGGAGCTCAGGAGTTCGAGACCAGCCTGGGCAACATAGCAAGGTCTCATCTCTATTAAAAATGTTTTAAAAATTGGCCAGTCATGGTGGCACACATCTGTGGTCTCAGTTACTCAGAAGGCTGAGGTAGGAGGATGGCTTAAGCCAGGTAGTCAAGGCTGCAGTGAGCCATGATTGTGCCACTGCACTTCAGCCTGGGCAACAGAGCAAGACCCTATCTCAAAAGATAATAATAATAGGCTGGGTGTGGTAGCTCACGCCTGTAATCCCAGCACTTCAGAAGGCTGATGTGGGCAGATGATGAGGTCAGGAGTTTGAGACCAGCCTGACCAACATGGTGAAACCCTGTCTCTACTAAAAACACAAAATTAGCCAGGCGTGGTGGCACATGCCTGTAATCCCAGCTACTCAGGAGGCTGAGGCAGGAAAATCACTTTAACCTGGGAGGTGGAGGTTGCAGTCAGCCGAGATCGCACCACTGCACTCCAGCCTGGGCGACAGAGCGAGACTCCATCTCAAAAATAAATAAATAAATAAATAAATAACAGCTGGAGACCATACTGGCTAACAATAATAATAGTTTGAGACCAGCCTGGCTAACAATAATAATAGTTTGAGACCAGCCTGGCTAACAATAATAATAGTTTGAGACAAGCCTGGCTAACATGGCAAAACCCCATCTGTACTAAAAAGTTAGCCACGTATGGTGGTGCATGCCTGTAATTCCAGCTACTTGAGAAGCTGAGGTGGGAGAATTGCTGGCACCTGGGAGGCAGAGGTGGCAATGAGTCAAGATCACACCACTGCACTCTAGCCTGGGCAATAGAGCAAGACTCTATCTCAAATAATAATAATAATAAAATTAATTCAACTACATCATGATTTGACTACAAAGAAATTCAAATCCTCTGATAGGATAGTCGTTTACTAAAATCACTCTAGCAAAGTAGCAAACCTCTGTAAAACATTTCTTGCTTCTTACCTTATACAGGTATTATGAAGTTTAGGAGTCTGAGGAATGTTACAATTGCTATATTCTTATACCTACTCCAACAGGTTTATGTAACATCTGATTACAGCAACTGAACAATTTTTGCAAATTAACTGAGGATTTGAATATCCTAGTCATCCTTGAGAACCCAATAAAACCAATGGACCTTCATCCTAGAAGCCCTACTATGGTCCTGTTTAAAAACTAATACAAATATTATAAAACTTATACTTACAATTATTGCTTTTGGTGAATTTGTATGTGAATTATTAGCAAGAACTTACATTGGGGGGGAAATGGCTATTCCAGTTTGAATGTTTGTCCCAACTCATTTTGAAATTTAACTGCCATTGTTAACAGTATTAAGATGTGGGACCTTGAAGAGCTGAGTAGGCCATAAGAGGCCCACCCTCATGGGTGGGATTGGTGCCCTTATAAAAAGACAGGTTCATCACCCTTCATCTTGCCCTTTCAACCTCTCTTGCTGTACTGCCATAGGAGGACACCATATTCCTCCTCCTCCCTAGAGGATGCAGCAATAAGGGACCATCTTGGAACCAGAGACTGAACCTGCTGATACTCTGATCTTAAACCTCCCAGCCTCCAGAATATAAGAAGGAAATTTCTGTTCTTTACAAATTACCCAGTCTGGAGGCGGAGCTTGCAGTAAGCCGAGACTGTGCTACTGCACTCCAGCCTGGGCAACAGAGTGAAGACTCCATCTCAAAAAAAAAAAAAAAAAAAAAAAAAAAGGGCAATTAAAAAAACAAATTACCCCGTCTGCAGTACTTTGCTCTAGCAGCAGGAAATGGACTGAGACAATGGCTGTCAGCGTCATGACTATGCATAGAAAATTAGTGTTAAGAATATTTATTGTAACATTATTCATCATAATAAAAAAGAATTATGGATAGCCATGAACCATAAAACAGTCATTTTAAAATGACACTGAGGGCCGGGCGCGGTGGCTCAAGCCTGTAATCCCAGCACTTTGGGAGGCCGAGACGGGCGGATCATGAGGTCAGGAGATCGAGACCATCCTGGCTAACACGGTGAAACCCCGTCTCTACTAAAAAATACAAAAAATTAGCCGGGCGAGGTGGCAGGCGCCTGTAGTCCCAGCTACTCGGGAGGCTGAGGCAGGAGAATGGCGTAAACCCGGGAGGCAGAGCTTGCAGTGAGCTGAGATCCGGCCACTGCACTCCAGCCTGGGCGACAGAGCGAGACTCCGTCTCAAAAAAAAAAAATAAATAAAAAAAAAATAAAATGACACTGAGTACTGAACGACACTGGAAAACGTTCAGAAAATAAAAGCTGCTTACAAAGAGTATTTATATATTAACTTTATTTTGAACAGATATGTATTACTACAAACATGAAAAGATTGGATAGCAAAATAAAATTTCACTAAGAGTAATCTGAACAAGGGAATATGAAAAATGTTTAACTTCCAGGGCTTTTTGCTTAACTGTATTCCAGTTTTCTACCACAAATGTTACTTTTGTAATCAGAAAAAAAAAGGTTTAGTGAAAAAGGAAAAATATTTAAAATATTTGTGGCTAGGCTCCAATATAATCAAACTGTCACAAATAGCTGCTTTGGCAATTGTGGAAACACTGGTCACATGACACAGAGTTTTGCAGACATTCAAGTGGGTCAGTGTGGTGAGGAGCCTCCAAGATGGCTTCCAACAATCCCCACACCCCTAGTATTCACGTTCTTATGTAGGCTTCTATGTTGTACCAGGGTAGGTCTGTGACACAAATATACAGATGTTCCTTGACATACAATAGAGTTACATCCCAATAAAACCACTGTTAGATTGAAAACATCATAAGTCGAAAATGCATTTAATACATCCAGCCTAACCTGAACATGCTCAGAAGACTTATATTAGCTTACAGTTGGGCAAAACCAACTAACACAAAGCCTATTTTATAATAAAGTGTTGACTATCTCATGTAATTTATTGAATACTGGGTTGAGAGTGAAAAACATAATGATGGTATACCATTGTAAAGTTGAAAAATCCTAAGTCAGGGACTGTCTATGCATGTCAATTCCAAAGATTAGGGTATAAAAGGCTGAGACTTCCGTCCTGGGCACTCTCTTTCATTACTTTCTACGGGGGAAACCACATTGTGACTAGTCCAAAGGAGAGGCCAATGTGGCAAGGAACTGAAGCCTCCTGCCAATAGCCATGAATGCGATATGAAGCCGATACAACCGAGCCAAGTCTCAGAAGTCTGCAGCCCTGGCTGACACTTTGATTGCAGCCTCATGGGAGATTCTAAGTCAGAACCATCCAGCTAAGCTGCTTCCACATTGTTGACCCACAGGAACTGTGATAATAAATGCTTGTTGTTTTAAGCAGCTAAGATATTGGTAATTTATAACACAGCCCCAAGAGATAACTATATAGTTAGCTTACAGTTTGAGACCAGAGGCCCTTCCAAGAACCCGCCTTAGGAAAAAGCACCGAGGCTGCAAGTCATTTTGCTCTAAATGCAAAGTTCTGATTTTCTATGTGGTTTGATCAAAACCAGAAAAGGTGTCTTAATACCTTCTTCAAAATGTTCAATTCCCTAGATTTGATACCTATTTCTTCCCCTCTCCCACTCATATTTCATCCTATCTTTCTTCAGTTACTGTAAATCTAAGGGTTGGCAAGCTCTTTCTAGTAAATATTTTAGGTTTCTCTGTAGCACTACTCAATTCTGCTGCCATAGTTTGAAAGCAGCCACAGACAATACCTAAATAAATGCACAAGGTTATGTTCCAATAAAACTTTATTTTAAAAACAGGCAGCAGGCTGAATTTGCCTCCAGAGCTGGGGTTTGCCAACCCCTGCTATAAATGAAACTGATCGAGATCCTAGTAAGCCTGATGCTTCCGCTCATGTCGATCTCATTCCCTCTAGCCAACTCAACAGAGACTGCTCCAGAAATTCTCTCCCTTTCATCCATGAATTTGTTCCTCTCTACTGGATTCAAATGTGTTTTTTTCTATCTTAAAAACAAAACAAAAACTCTCTACCCTACTTCCATTTCTCAAACTCACTGTCTCCAATTTTTTTCCTTTTATCCTCTCCCAAGCCTACTCATACCAAGTTTTTGTTAAGGTCACCTCCACACTGCTAAATCCAATGGTCAATTTTCAATCTTAGTTATACCTCACTTATCAGTAGCAGCAGACCATGACTCTCTCTTTCTTAAAACATTTTCTTTGTTTGGTTTCCAGGATACCACAATCACCTGGTTTTCCAAAGTCATTATGGCTTCTCTTTTTCCATCCATCTCTTTTTGGGCCTCTTTTTTCCATCTACATTCATTCCTTTCATGAGTTCACTTAGGCTGTTTGAGTTGCTGCAACAAAACATGTAAGCCTGGGTAATTTATAAAGAACATAAATTTATTTCTCATAGTTCTGTGGCCTAGAAATCCAAATCGAAGCACCAGTAGGTTCGGTATCTGGTGAGGACCATCATCTGCTCCAAGATGGCACCCTGTTGCTGCATCCTCCAGAGGGGACCAATGCTGTGTCCTCCCTAGGAAAAGGAGCTGAAAAGCAAAAAAGGGCCTAGCTAGTTCCTTTAGCCTTTTTATAAAGTTGCTAATCCCATTCATGAGGACTGCCCTCGTGGACTAATCACCTCCTATTGGCACCATTTCTTAATATTGTTGTATTAAGGATTAAGTTCCAACATGAATTTTGGAGGCAACACAAACATTCAAACCATAATACTCAGTATAGAATCTACATGGGAATGACATCCAAATTTATATCTTTAGATTTCATCTCTCCCCTGAACATCAGATTCACATGTAACTACCTACTTAAAACATAAAACTAGTTGTCTAACAGGCAACTTAACTGTCCAAATTCCAAACTGTCTAAAACTCCACACCTGGTTTAACCTACTCCAACCCGCCTCTCTCTTAGCTCTCCCTCTATCAGTAAATGGCAACCCGATTCTTCAGGATACTCATGCCAAAACCCCTGGAGTCATTCTTTTATTTTTATTGAGACAGGGTCTCGCTCTGTCACACAGGCTGGGGTGCAATGGTGTGATCACAGCTCAGTACAGCCTCAGTCTCCTGGGCTTAAGCAATCCTCCCACCTCAAGCCTCCTGAGTAGCTGGGATTACAGGCGCATGTCACCATGCCCAGCTAATTTTTGTATTTTTTTGGTAGAGACTGGGTTTTGACTTATTGCCTCTTCTGTCTCAAACTCTTGGGCTCAAGTGATTAGCTTGCCTCGACCTCCCAAAATGCTGGGATTACAGGGGTGAGCCACTGCACCCAGCCCCTTGGAGTCATTCTTAACTCTTCTTTCACAGCCCACATCTGATTTTCTGGCAAATCTGTCACCTCTACTCTCAAAATATAGTCATTCCTAAGAAGACTTCTCATATCACTGGGAATAAAAGCCTTATGAGGTCTAAGAGATCCTAAATTACTTTGCCATTCCTTCAACTGGAAGATTAGCAGATTACTCGCTCCCTCACATCCTTTAGGATTCCTCTCTGCAAAACCTAAGATCCATGAGGGCAGGAATTTTGCCCATTTTATTTACTGTTATATCTCTGCTACCTGACACATGAGATCCTTAATATCTGCTGGATGAAAGAGTTAACTGTGAAAAGAGACTTCCCCCCCAAAAAAAGTTATTAAGTTGATGGAAAACTACTGGCAAAAAAAACTGTATATATTAACTCCTTTTTCATTTTCACAGTGTTTTTAAACATAAAGCTCTGGATTACACATGATAGCAGAAAGAGGACTAGAGTATGAGTCAATGGGCCTAGGTTCTACTACCTCATAGCCTCTAAAGATTTTGGTTTTCTGCCTCTACAAACTTCTAAAGACCATGGTTTTCAGACATGTAAAATGAGAGGATTGAACCCATGTCCCTGGGCCCCTTTAAAATCTACAAAATTCCAAAATTTTTTATATGACTTTAGAAGCTTACAAGCCTCTATAAAGGTGTGTTAATACGGAAGTATAAATCTGACTTCCTGAGAAAAATGTTACACCCTATAGAAGTGGCCTACAAGCTTATGTGGTTGGTGAAACAAAATGAAACAAACACTTATTTAAGGGCTTAAAATAGATCTAAGACTTTTTGATAGATACTTGAAAAAGTTATCTTTGTTTTCAATAATAACACTGAAAAGTAGGAAGAAATTTTCACTCTTTCTTTAAACAACAAAAATTTATTTCTTACAGTTCTGGAATCTGGGGAGTTCAAGATCAAGGTGCTAGCAGATTCGGTGTCTGGTGAGGACCCATTTCCTCCTAGATGGCTGTCTTCTCACTGTAACCTCACAGAAGGGGCAAGGGCTCTCTTTGGGGTTGTTTTCAGTAAGGCCACTAATTGCATTCATGAGGTCTCTTCCCTCATGACCTAATTACCTCCTGAAGGCCCCAACTCCTAATACCATCACCTTGCTGTCTAGGATTTCAACGTACGAATTTGGGGGGAACATAAACATTCAGTCCAGTGCAAACATGTCCAGGATCACACAACAGTAAGCTGGAACTCAAATGCAGGACTACGAAACTCCAGACCTACACTGTTTCCAGTGTTTCCAACAATACCTCAAGTTTCAGTTACAGGATACACAATACACCTATACTTAAGGAACAGACACAGATACTTAAGGAACCTTTTGATCAGAAACAATCACAGAGTAAGCCTCATGAGTGCAGACGCTATGTAGATTTCCACTAGAAAGAATCTGCAGCCAGGCACGGTGGCTCATGCCTGTAATCCTAGCACTTTGGGAGATCAAGGAAGGCACAACGCTTGAGCGCAGGAGTTCAAGACCAGTCTGGGCAATATGGCAAAACTCTGTGTCTACAAAAAATACAAAAATTAGCTGGGCATGGTGGCACATGCCTGTAGTCCTAGCTACTCGGGAGGCTGAGGTGGGAGGACTGCTCGAGCCCGGGAGGTCAAGGCTACAACGAGCCATGACTGTGCCACTGCACTCCAGCCTGGGTGACACAGTGAGACCCTGTCTCCAAAATAAATAAATAAGAATCTGTTCATAAGCTAATAGGAGTTCTTAGTTATACTGATCTCACTAAACAATGGTTTAGTGTCAACACAATATTTACATATGATTAAAAATAAGATTTTACATTTTATAATAGCTTATCCAGCCTCTCATTTTCTTACTTTTTATAGTTTATTATTTTATGGTTTATAATGGAAATCATATAACTGCACAGCAGTACATGGATAAGGCTAAAAAGCAAATATATACACGGGAGGCTCTAGAGTTCTGTAGTGAGAGCATGCAGGACCAAAAAAACATTACTCCTCTGTAACAGAGGTACTCAAAGTGAAGTAGTTAATGACTAGAACAGAATAAATTTGAGAGTACACACTCAGAAATTTTTATAGAGAAACTTAGAGCAATTTTATGTCTATTCAACGTTCAATCTTTTTTTTTTTTTTTTTTTTGAGACAGGGTCTTGCTCTGTTACTCAGGCTGGAGTGTATGGCGAGAACATGGCTCACTGCAGCCTTGACCTCTGGGCTCAAGTGATCCTCCTGCCTCAGCCTCCTGAGCAGCTGGGACCACAGATGTGTGCTGCCACATCTGGCTCATTTAAAAAAATTTTTTGTAGAAATGGGGGTCTCACCATGTTGCCCTGGCTGATCTCAAGCAATCCTCCCACCTTAGCCTCCCAAAGTGCTGAGATTACAGGTGTGAGCCACTGTGCCCAGTCTGTTCAATCTAATTTAAAAGTGGGCTTGTATTTATTTTTTATTTTGGGGGGGGGGTGCGGGGACAGGGTCTTGCTCTGTCATCCAGACTGGAGTGCAGTGGCATGATCATGGTTCATTGCGGCCTTGACCTCCCAGGCTCAAGTGATCCTCCCACCTCAGCCTCCCAAGTAGTTAGGACTACATGCATGAGCCAGCACAGTTTTGTCTTTTAAACATTTCATTCTTCTAGTAATTCACTGTGGTTGTATTTTCCAAAAGTATCAGTTGGCCACTTATTAAAAATTTTTTAAATAGCCCTTCACCAGAGATAATTTTGAGAGCTCTGAAGTACAGAATGGCCGAAGTCTGTCTAAAGGCAAATTTTGTAATGCTTCTTAAATTGTTCTTTTGACTCCCCAGTGACCTAAGGTGCTTTATGATTTGCCTATAACCTCCTGACCCCTCTAATCAGTCTCTTTTCCCTCCCTTCTTCACCCCTTAGGAATATACTCTTGCTCTGAATTCATGGCACGAATTTTATTTCCCAGTTTTGAACATTCAATGTCCAGCTCAACCTGATGCATCTCCGTTATCAAATTCCTATTTGTTCTCCTGTGGTCACTTATGGAAAGCTTTCCTTGTTCCTTAAGCCTAGGTTAAGCGCCAGTCCCTATTATTTGCCTAGTACAGTACCTGGGACATAGTAGGTGTTTATTCATTCAAGAGCATTTTATTAAACAAGACCTATGCTCATGTCACTATACCATACTGTCTCCCCTAAAAGGTTATATGCTTCCTTTACACTTTACTGACAATAAATGGACTTTTGTCAGCTTCAAATATTAAAGGAAAAACAACCTATAATTTCTAAAGAAAAAAACCCTCAATTACTATCATTATTCCCTTTCTCATTTCATTTATGAGGCCATAATTGTCAATGTGTCTCAGTTTAAGAATTAAGAAAACTCACATTACTAACAACTTTCATCTCAAAATATTTTCATATTACTGCCTTAAAAAGGAAATGTTCTTTCTGAACCCTTCTGCCCTCACCTCTCACACTGTCACACAGGATTTACAAAATAGGTTTATTGGCTAATATAACAAAAATAAGCTACAAAACCCTGCTGGTGATAGGATACTTTATACTGACATTAAACTGGAAAAAAAAAAAAATGAGTACTCAGTTCTGAACCTGGATGATGTTACAATTACAATCTCAATATTTTAAGCCAAAGGACACTTCACACTTTTAACATCTAGGAAAGTCATCAAAAAGTCTGATTGCATCAAACCTGCTTAATCCATCAGTGTAAAGAAAGAGGAAAAAGTAATTTATAAGCAGAACTTGGGTTTCCGACAATTTTGTACAAATCTGTCATGTGATGAAATGTATTGTATTGTATACTGCACAACAAAACTCTTTAAGATGAAGTACCTAAAATTTCCCTGAAAGCATAGAAAAGTTTACTACTTTTTAGTCTCAATGGTAGCAACCCTCTGACAAACATTACTTCTGGGTTTTAAATAATCAAGAAATAACAGCATAAATATTCTGGACTATATATTTACCTAATCTTTTTTGGTTGAAGAACAAATTGTCAATATTTGCATCAAAGATTTAAAGATCTAATGAAATTAGACAGTTTAAATCTACTAAGAATAAAGGGCAGTACTCTATGGCAAAACAGTAACCAAATTAACAGCTGGGGTTTGAAGGAAAAAGAGATGAAGGATGAAACAAAGTATTTCAGTAGTAATGCAAACTTATTCTTTTCTTTCCAAGTCTACAAGAAAGCAACTGTTATGTAGATAATTTTAAAAGTACTCACATACATATTTATATGAAAAATTAAACTATGTTTCACTCAGGCTAATAATAACAGCATTCTGTAAATACTTAACAACTGATAGCAGGGAAAGTGGACCAGGATGTGCTAAGACACAAGGGAAGTCAAGCTGGGATAAACCTTGACATAGTCAAGATGGGAAGACTTTGATGATTCAACCAAGGTTATAACCAAGATATATTCTAACTGTATGAATTAGCTCCCAAAATAAGCACCAATGAGTGAATACCTACTGAGTATCTTATTACACTTAACTCTTAACACATACAAATAAAAAAAAACAAAACTGGAATTTCCCAGCAAGACCATAATAAGTAACAATCAATTTGCTGGGTGTGGTGGCTCACGCCTGTAATCCCAGCACTTTGAGAGGCCAAGGCAGGCAGATCACGAGGTCAGATCGAGACCATCCTGGCTAACACGGTGAAATCCTGTCTCTACTAAAAAATACAAAAAATTAGCCGGGTGTAGTGGCAGGCGCCTGTAGTTCCAGCTATTTGGGAGGCTGAGGCAGGAGAATGGCGTGAAGCTGGGAGGAAGAGATCGTAGTGAGCCGAGATTGCATCACTGCACTCCAGTCTGGGCGACAGAGCAAGACTCCATCTCAACGACAACAACAACAAAAAGAAACAATCAATTTAGCCACCAGAAGTAGTAGTCAGGTAGAATAGTATTTTAATTTCTGAGTTATATTCAATAAATATTTTCAGTTCAGAATTTTCTCTCTCTCATAAATTCCTCAATTTAACTGAATAACTTTTTAAAAGATTTCTGAGGACCTGGAGTCATTATGTATATTATTAACCCGCTCTCAGAGGCTATTATGAATTCTGGGCAGTATTCCTTGAATTCAATAGCCCTGGAATGTGGAACTCTGAATTCTTCTATCAGCACTGCATAGTCCCTCTGCCTCTTTTTTTTTTTTTTTGAGATGAAGTCTCAACTCTGTCACCCAGGCTGGAGTGCAGGTGGCGTGGATCTCGGCTCACTGCAATCTCCACCTCCCCGGTTCAAGCGATTCTCCTGCCTCAGCCTCCTGAGATGACTGGGATTACAGGCATGTGCCACCACGCCTGGCTAATTTTTTTATTTTTAGTAGAGCCGAGGTTTTGCTATGTAGGTCAGGCTGGTCTCGAACTCCTGATCTCAAGTGATCCACCTCCCAAAGCGCTGGGATTACAGGCGTGAGCCACCATGCCTGGCTAATTTTTGTATTTTCAGTAGAGAGGGGATTTTGCCATGTCGGCCAGACTGGTCTCCAACTCCTGACCTCAAGTTATCCGCCTGCCTCAGCTTCTCAAAGTGCTGGGATTACAGGCATGAACCACTGCACCTGGCCGTTTTTCTGCCTCTTTCTTCCCTTGCACAGTTGTCCCCCGCTGATCACTACTGCCTACGTGCCTGCCGGCAGCAACATCCTTTCACCCCTAAAAATTGTTTGGAAATAAACTATCAAGTTTATTACTAGGTATAAAGTAAGGTAAGTAGGTTCTGGGTGATAACCTAATTATTCTCTTGTGCATCAGATACATAAGAGCCTTTAGTGCTAGGACTTTGGCATTTATATGGATGCTCAAAGGTGTTCTTTGTTTGAACTTTACTTTCTAATTCTTAATGGTATAGTCTTAAGTTTCCTCATCTTCTACCTCACAGGTTTTACTGGATAATTAGATGTAAATAATGAATCTGAAATTGCTTAGGTCAGGGCATGGGAACAGAAGGAAATCTACAGATTCTAGTCACTTCCTCCTGCCTTATGTGTTCCATATGTAAGCTGTAAAACTTGAGCTCCAAGTAAGTGAATGTTACAGTGTTATTTTCAGAAGTTTGTGATCAGGATAGTTAGAAACTAACTAAAGAAATGAATGATGTGTGGCCTGAACAGGCAGACCACTTGGGAAACCAGTGGGAAAGTTTTACGACAGCCAGCTTCAATTATTTGATTAAAGGTATATGTAAAATGATTACTCTCAATTCTGTCAACAGTTGCGCTATTTAACAAGTGCTCAAAAATATGTCTACTAAATGCTGCTCCGGATAGCAAACCAAGGAACGAGAAGTCACAACAGTCTTCAGGTCAAAGAGGACATATTTTTAAATATAAACATCCAAAAATGAAGCAGATTTCCACAATATCACTACAGGGGTTTACGAATGGCTAATAGCCAGATAGCTTTGAGGGGATTTTTGTAAAGAGTGTGAAGGAAATCAGAATATATAACCCCCAAATATGCCTCTCTGATGTAAAAATTACTTTTTAGCTGAAGACAACTGAGAGATAGCAAACCAAGGAAAATCTCTATCCTCTTCCTTTTCTACCTAAAGGCAGGATATAGGTTATAAATCCTCTGTTACTAGAAACAACTCTAGACTCATCAGCCCAGAGACAGCACCAGAGGAATCTGCAAACAAATCTTACTCCTTTACTTTCCCCCCTTATCTTTACCTTTCCACAGTTTCCCACTCCTGGAAGCCTAAAATCCTTTCCTTTGTCCTGTCATTTACCCACACATTTACTGCCCTTTGTTGACGACGCTATATAAACCAGAGCTGCAAGCTACTGTGCTCTGAGTTTGTTTTCACTGCGGTTTCTCCCATGTGTTGTATGCTGCACATGTTAATAAACTTGCTTTTCTATTGTTAAACTGTCTTTTGTTACAGCGATTGTTCCAACTGAGGAACTAAGATGGGTAAAGGTGATCTTTAGCCTTCCTCTTGGGTACAAAAATACACAAGATGACCCCTTAAGGTCTGTTTCAACTCTGACAGATAATACATTTTATACAGATAATCTGAAGCCAGAATTTTTCAATTCTGCATTTAATTTTCATACTAAAATAAATCCCAAAAAGTACTATATGGAAGAAATGTAAGTTTCACACAGTATCCAAAGATATTTGTTCAACTACATGAACAAATTCCAGTTGTATCAATCTACTAAAGGTTTAGATAAGAAGCACTTCAAGTGATAAACATGATTTCCTTTTTTCAGCAAGAAAATCACTAAAACTACATCAATAACACCATCACCATCACCATCCACATCATATACCCAACGTCATGAAAATGAACTGGGAATTATGCTTACTTAAAAAAATTATCCTTACTTAAAACAAAAATCACTTCAAAGATGAATCATATAACATATGGACACTGACAGAGCTTGGGAATCCAAATATATGAACACAGAGGAGAAGCAAACCAGTTTTAAAAAACTGATTTCAGCAATCTGTAGGAATGTAGGAACTCCAAGATGGTCATAACCCCACTCAGAGAGGTAAAGAAAACTACGTAAAAGAAAGTCCACGAGAAGTGGGGAGGTCAGCCACAATTATCAAGTTGTTATCAATGTTGAGATAGGTCCCCTCCCTTCCCTGGGAGGTGGGAAGATGTATGTGGAATATTTTAGCATAAACCAAGTATCATATGTGTTTGTTTCAATACAAAAATGGTTCTATTAGTAATGCTAAAATTAATCAGAAAATAAATGTGAGTTTTAGAAAATAGTACAGGTATTAACCTTCTATTCATTACTTTTGGTTTAACCTCATAAAAATGGGCAAAACTGATATAACAGCCGTAAAGAAGTAGACATATGATTTGTCTGCCCAGCACCCCTCCAGTACCCCTTCCTCTCCTTACCCCATCACAACAGGACTAAATTAGCATGCGCCACTTCCCTCAAAAGCAAGGCATGAGACCCAAGCTGGCCAAAGCGCTCCATTTCTTGGGCTCTTCTAGTAGGGCTAGTGAGGAAGAACTGAATCTGGAGATAAAGGTGGCTATCTTCCTGACCACATGAAGAGAGTCTGCCAGTAAAATGGAGAAGTAGAGGAAGAGAGAAAAAAATGGCAAAACTCTGTTTTGCTGAACTGGTTTTCTGGCTCTTACAACTGTGGGTAGAGTCCTAATACCCACAGTATGAGTATCTGCTTCACATGGTTCAAAGCGGAAGAGTTTCTCACTGCTTAATTGTTGAATGAAGATGAAGGTGACTATTCTTTCTTTAACTGACTCTGCTTTAATACTATTAATAGATACATGGAAGAATTATGACCAGAAGATGTAGCTTTTCTCCCAACCCTCCAAGAAAGTCACATGGGAAATTAGAAAACATTAAGAAAGGCTCATGGTCAACATCATTACCAAAAAACACAGCACTCTCTGAGAGAAAATATCTGCCAATCATATATATCTGATAAAAGATTTGTATCTGTAATACACAAACTCTTACAACTCAGTAACAAGAAAATAACCCAATTAAAAAAGAAACAGGAAAAAGATTTGACTAAACATCTCACTAAAGAAGATATGTGAATGGCTAAGAAGCACATGAAAAGATGCTGAACATCATCAGTTATTAAGGAAATGCAAATGAAAACCACAATAAGATACCATTTCAGGCTGGGTACAGTGGCTCATGCCTGTAATCCCACCACTTTGGGAGGCCAAGGCAGGTGGATCCCTTGAGCTCAGGAGTTTGAGACAAGCCTGGGCAACACAGCAAAACCCCGTTTCTACAAAAATACAAAAATTAACCAGGAGTGGTGCCATCACCTGTAGTCCCAGCTGCTGGGGAGGCTGAGGTGGCAGGATTTCTTGAGCCTGTGAGATTGAGCTCCAGTGTGCCAAGATCTCACCACTGCACTCCAGCCTGAACAACAGAGCAAGGCCCTGTCTCAAAAACAAACAAACAAAACAAAAACCAGATACCATTTCATACCCACTAGAATGGTTATAATACAGAAAAAAACACTAACATCAAAAAAGACTACAGCAGGTCCTCAAATAATGTTGTCTGGTTCAACATCATTTGGTTTTAATGAAATAGGAGGAAAAAACCCCACATTCCAAAGATGTGTACAAGAGGTTCACAGGCATGTCTGAATTGTCCATGCCTGAGTGAGTGTGGGTGTGTGCATGAGGGCATCCTGCAACAGGATGGCATCCTGTTCAAGGCTGGTTCCAGCCTGGTTCCCTAAGTTGCTGGAATGGGCTCTGGCCATCCAAGAGCCTGAACTGGAAAAAGCGGGTTGGAAAATGAATGGATGAATACAAATTATTAGAAAATAAAAATCTATAAAGTCTATGATAATTGGACAAATGTATGAAAACACAGGATATGATATAAACGTGCTCAGAAAGTCTGTCATATTTGTGATTATTTCTCTCCCTCTATTTTTTTAAAGGAACAGGGTCTCACTATGTTGTCATGGTTAAGACTGCAACGACTATTCAGTCTTAACCATAGTGCACTACAGCCTCAAACTCTTGGGCTCAAGAGATCCTCTTATCTCAGCCTCTTATGGAGCTGGGACTACGTGCGCACATCACCGCCATTTCTTTCTGAACTGTGTGGTGGCAGAAAATGCTCCTTACATTTTTCGCTTTGTAAAGATTTCTTCTTTGATTTGACCAATCACTAATGCAACTGCTGTCACTCACTGATTCACCAAAAATTGGGTAATAATCTTACTTGTTTGTATCAATCTTTCTGAAAGGTATGTATAGCTCACAATTATTTCAATGTTTAGAAGTGTTTTGGGTCTTGATTTAGAAGTTTGTGATGTTTTTGTGACCAGAAATATGCTGCAGAAACTTAACTCTTGTTTATGTCAATTAACCTATGGTAAAATTGTTTTTGTTATACACCATTTCACTTAAAGTCACATTTTCCAAGAACCTACCTAAGACATTAAGTGAGGACTTACTGTGTAACAACTGTCCATAAAGATGCAGAGAAACAGAAGCCCTCAAACACTGCTGGTGAGGATGCAAAATAATGTGCAGCCACTCTGGAAAACAGCGTGGCAATTTCTTAAGAGATTAAACATAAATGTACCATACAGCCCAATAATTACACTCCCAAGTGTATATACATGAGAAATGAAAACATAAGTCCACACAAAGACTTGTACATGAATGTTCACAGCAGGATTATTCACAACCAAAAAGTGGAAAAAATCCAAATGTACACCAACTGTAAATAGATAAACAAGATGGCCTGGGCACAGTGGCTCATGCCTGTTATTCCAGAATTCTGGGAGGCCAAAGGGGAGGACTGCTTGAACCCAGGAGTTTCAGACCATCCTGGACAACACAGGGAGAACCCCATATCTACAAAAAAAATTTAAAAACTAGCCAGGCCTGGTAGCATGTGCCTGTGGTCCCAG
Organism: Theropithecus gelada; assembly: GCF_003255815.1. Lineage (NCBI taxonomy): Eukaryota > Metazoa > Chordata > Mammalia > Primates > Cercopithecidae > Theropithecus > Theropithecus gelada. The sequence continues at coordinate 73,276,684 of NC_037670.1, forward strand.
CTACTTGGGAGGCTGAGGTGGGAAGAATGCTTGAGCCCAGGAGGGTCAAGACTGCAGGGAGACATGATGATAAATAAAATGTGGTATATCCATATCCATAGAATGGAATACTACTAAGCAACAAAAAAGAACTACTGACACATGGGCCAGGTGCCGTGGCTCACACCTGTAATACTATCACTTTGGGAGGCCGAGGCGGGTAGATCATGAGGTCAGGAGATTGAGATCATCTTGGTTAACACAGTGAAATCCCGTCTCTACTAAAATACAAAAAAGTTAGCCGGGCGTGATGGTGGGCGCCTATAGTTCCAGCTACTCGGGAGGCTGAGGCAGGAGAATGGTGTGAACCCGGGAGGCGGAGCTTGCAGTGAGCCGAGATCACGCCACTGCACTCCAGCCTGGACAACAGAGTGAGACTCCATCTCAAAACAAACAAACAAACAAACAAACAAAAAAACACATGCTGTAACATGAATGAACCAGAAAGACACTATGCTAAGTAAAAGAAGCCAAACACAAAAACCACATATTGTATGATTTCATTTATATGTACCATCTGGAAAGGGCAAATCTATGAAGATCCCTGTTATACCCTTAGAAAAATCACTGACTTGACACTAAATATTGTTCTAAATTTATGAACAAGTGGCACACTCCTGTAATCCCAGCTACTCAGGAGGCTTAAGCAGCAGGATCACTTGAGGCCAGGAGTTAGAGGTTAGAGTGAGCTGTGATCACACCATTGCACTCCAGCCTAGGTGACAGAGCATTCAGCCTAAGTGACAGAGTAAGACCCTGTCTTTTAAAATAAAATTTAAAAAAAAAAGAGGGAGAAAGAGACATTAGGAGACAACTGGGAAACCTGAATCTGGATTAGATATTAGAGGATGTTACGGAATTACTACTAATTTTCTTAGGTGTTACAATAGTATTACAACAGTATTATGCAGGAGAATGCCTTTATTCTCAGAAAATGCAAGCTGAAGGACACAAAGGTGAAGTTTCTCCAGCTTACTTTCAAATAGCTCAAAAATCAATCAATAAAAGCATCTATACTCAGAAAAAGCAAATGTGGCTAAAATGATAATTGGTGATTGGTGAATATAGGTGTAGGGTATGTAGGCATTCAATATACTACGTTACTCTTTTCTGTAGGTTTTAAATGTTTCAAAACAAAAAGCTGGGAGCAAATAGCACTCTCATTTTAAACCTAACCAAATGTAAAAGGAATCACCAATAAAGTTCTCTGTGCATTTAGAAAGAAGCACATAGTTGATGTATAAATACTGTCATCTTTTTGGTCTACCTGTGTTAACATACTGAAACAGAGGGAACAATTGTTGAATGAAGGTCAATAAATGTTCCCATGTGGAAGAACAGCTGTTCTCTCTATATCTCTTGGCTGATAATAAAGATCAAATAAGATAATGTATACAAAAGTGCAGTTTCCATTAAAAAAAAATTAGTCATACTTTGTACCTTCCTGTTAACAGGGACAGAAATACAGGATTAAACCTAGCATCATTTTGGGTTACTTTGGCTATAACTGGGGCTCCTCAATTTTGTAGTCAACACTGCACTAACAATTCACTTAGACAATGTCAGTATTCACTATGAATAATTCCCCTTCATTACTCTTAAACATTCTATTTGCTACACCACAAATTTTAACAGTGTGCTTTTAGCAATTTACTGTTTTAACAGCTTGAAACTCATCTGATATTGTTTGACTCTGTGTCCCCACCCAAATCTCATGTCAATTTGTAATCCCCATGTGTCAGGGGAGGGACCTGGAAGGAGGTGACTGGATCATGGGGGTGGTTTCTCCCATGCTGTTCTAGTGATAGTGAGTTCTCATGAGATCTGATGGTTTAAAAGTGTAGCACTTCCTTGCCTGCTGTCTCTCTCTCCTGCTCCACCTTAACGAGAATGTGCTTGCTTCCCCTTTGCTTTCCGCCATGATTGTAAGTTTCCTGAGGCCTCCCAGTCATGATTCCCATTAAGTTTGCAGAACTGTGAGTCAATTAAACCTCTTCTCTTCATAAATTACCCAGTCTCAGGTAGTTCTTTATAGCACTGAGAGAACAAACTGGTATAACATCAAATACACAAATGTAAAACAGAAATTTTGTTAATGAATCAAAAGAAAAGTCCACCTGGAAGTTCAAACAAAAAGTCAAGTTTATAGTTTTTACAATAAAGTGTTCTTGGGACTGGACCTTAAATTTAGAGATCTAAGAAGAAAAGGCATATATGATATGCTAAAACATAGATAACTTCATAAACATAGGGGAGCTCAAAGTATCCTAGCAGAGGAAGGAAAACAAATTATATTCACTAGAATGGCTATAATAAAAAAAATAAGGCAATAACAACTGTTAGTGAAGTTGCGGAAAAACTGGGAACTCTCATACGCTGCCAGTGGGGATGTAAAATGGTGCAGCTGCTTTAGAAAAGTTTGGCTGGTCCTCAAAATGTTAAACATGGAGTTACTACATGACCCAGCAATTCCACTCCCAGGTATATACACCTAAGAGAAATGAAAACATACATCCATGCAAAAACACATACATCAATGTTCATGTCAGCATTATTCAATATAAGCCCCCAAGTGGAAACATCCACATGTCTATCAACTGATGAATGGATAAATTATGGCATACCCACACAATGGAACATTATTCAGCCATAAAAACAAATGAAGTATTGCCACATGCTACAATGTGGATGATCTTGAAAACATTATGTTAGGTGAAAGTAGCCAGACACAAAAGACTACACATTGTGTGATTCCATTTATGGAATCCAAAAATTGTTTGGAATAGGAAAGGCTGTAGAGCAGAGTCCCCATCCCCTGGGCCGCAAACTGGTAGCAGTCTGTGGCCTGTTAGGAACTGGGCCGCACAGCAGGAGGTGAGCGGAGGGCAAGCAAGCATTACTTCCTGAGCTCCAACTCCTGTCAGATCAGTGCTGGCATCAGATTCTCACAGGAGTACAAACCCTATTGTGAACTGCGCACATGAGCAATCTAGGTTGTGTGCTCGTTAAGAGAATCTAATGCCTGATGATCCGAGGTGGAACAGTTTCATCCCAACACCTTCCTCCTCCCCATCTCCCCTGGTCCGTGGAAAAACTGTCTTCCACAAAACCAGTCCTTGGTGCCAATAAGGCTGGGGGCCACTGCTGTGGAGACAGAAAATAGATTAGTAGTTGCCAGGGGCAGCTACTGAGGGGCAGAAGAAATCAAGCCTGATGACTGATGAGTATGGCTTTCTTTTTGAAGGTAATGAAAATCTTCTGGAATTAGATATTGGTGATAATTGCACAACTCTGACTATTAAAAACCACTAAATTGTACTTTTTTTCTTTTTCAAGACAGGTCTGGCTCCGCTGCCCAGGCTGGAGTGCAGTGGCATGATCTCGGCTCACTGCATCCTCCACCTCCTGGGCTCAAGCGACCCTCCCACCTCAGCATCCTGAGTAGCTAGGACTACAGACAGGCATGCGCCACCATGTTCGGCTAATTTTTCTGTATTTTTTGTAGAGATGCTTGGTTAATTTTTTTGTACTTTTTGTAGAGATGGGGTTTTGCCATGTTGCTAGACTGGTTTTGAACTCCTGGATTCAAGCAATCTGCCCGCCTTGGCCTCCCAAAGTGCTGGAATTACAGGCATGAGCCTCCATATCTGGTGAAATTGTACATTTTAAAGGGCAAATTTTATGGTATGTGAATTATATCTCAATAAATCTGTTATTATAAAGAAGATTCAAGTCCTCACTACAAAAAAATAATAAGCAAAGGAAATAAAGACAATTCACACACTAAGAAATACAAATGACCAATGAAATATAAACTTTAACAAGACAAAGAAATGGGTTTTATGAACTGGACCAAAACAAAACATAAAAATAAATAAGCATAGCAACAAATAGCGACAAAATGATCAAGTTTTATTTTATTCTTAGGGACTAAGAAAGCTACTGAAAATCACAAGCAGCAAATAAGAATGAAGCAGCAGGAGCACAGAATTGTCTTAGCTGTATTATGCAGATGTAAGAAACAGGAAGGCCTTGGAGATTAATAGGGTAGTGGGAAGGTTACCAATTATTCAAGCACTAAATGACTAGGGCTGGTGTCCCAGAAACCTAAGACTTCAGAGGATGGACTAAATATTTTAGGCAGAAAGATGATGGAAGACAGATTTCCCTCAGACTAAAAATGGTAGGGGGCAGGCAGAGGAAATAAGACAACAACAACAAAAAGAACAGAAAAGATCACCCTCCTGCTGAAGCGTGCCATCAGGGTAGCTGCACACACCACAGAACAAGATCTGAGGATCTTCAAGGCAGGAAACCCCAAAGTCTGCCCCACCCAAGTCTGATTTTCATACCAGTGAGGCAGCAAGACCCTGAGAGAAAAAGGTGACATGGGTCACAGGAAAAGTGAAGACAGATAGGTGGAATGGACCAAGGAATGGACCAAGGTGAGTGAAGGCTCCTCAACCTAAGGACAAGAAGAGATCATTAAATACTCCACCTACCAGCACTCCAGGGACAGCAAAGATGGACAACAGGCCAAGGATTGAGAATTGTAAGGAGTTCTAGGAAGGAACTCATTAGCATATGGGGCAATAAATTAATAAACATCCTACCACCCAGCCCTCCTGGGAGAGAAAACAATAGAATGACAGAAAAGGGCAATAGGATGTGGTCTGAGAGTTCACAAAGGGACCTGGAAATCTTGAAATTACAAGAATCTACAGAAAATATGCTACTTGAACTTTCTGGATAAATTAGATGGCAGTGAAATAAAAACACTCTCCAGAACTTGGGAGACCAAGCACTGGTGTGCAACCACCTTCATTGCCATGTGGATGGAACATGTGCAGGATGCTGGGCCAACACCTGACTTCACACCAACAAATCATTCCTGCCAGATGACTGGATCCGGATAAATAAAACCTGGAGAAAGAACTGCCCCAAAGCCAGATGTCCCAGGCCCTACACACTTGTCAAGAACCACCCACAGCTATGTACTCTAGGATTACCCCCCAATGGATAAACTCATCTAATTACAAACCTGCTGATACAGTTCGGCTGTGTCCCCACCAAAATCTCATCTTGAATTGTAATCGCCATAACCCTACCTGTTGAGGGGGGGACCAGGTGGGAGGTGACTGGATCATGGAGGCGGTTTCCTCCGTGCTGTTTTCGTGATAGTGAGTGAGTTCTCACAAGATCTGATGGTTTTATAAGGCAGTTTTTCCTGCTCTCGCGTGCACATGTTCCCTCTTGCTCTCTCACAGGCATTCTCATTCTCTCTCTTTTCTGCTGACATGTAACACATGCCTTCTTCACCTTCCACCATGATTTTAAGTTTCCTGAGGCCTCCCCAGCCATGTGAAACTGTGAGTTAATTAAACCTCTTTTCTTTACAATTACCCATTCTAGGGTATATCTTTATAGCAGTGTGAGAACAGACTAACATCTACCTCGCTATACGATCTAGAAATACAAGAAGTCAAGGCAGCACCATATCAATACAAAACCAGCCTTGCTCATCTGCAAAGCACACACACCACTTAAGACTATGAAGCCTAGAAGGGAATCCCTAGATTTTCATAGACCCATGACAGCTTTAGCCTAGAAGAGAAAAGGAGGTCACCCTGTGGCATCTATGACTAGCTGGGTAAAAAACACAATGAAATCCAGAAAACTGTATAGAGAAGCAAGAAAACTCAGGACTGGTTGTATAAACTGAGAAACCATGGAGCAGTTACCATGCTAAGCACCGTATTTTGCTACCATGCACTAAAAGTTTGACTTTTCCTGCCTCTTGCCACATCCATCTCCTTAAGTATCTTTTGTTAAAATTTAATTTTTTAAAAATTGAGATGGAGTCTCACTCTGTCACCCAGGCTGGAGTGCAGTGGCATGATCTCAGCTCACTGAAGCCTCCCCTCCTGGGCTCAAGTGATCCTCCCACCTCAGCCTCCCAAGTAGTTGGGACCACAGGCACACGCCACCATGCTCAGCTAATTTTTGCACTTTTTGTAGAGACAGGGTTTCACCATGTTACTTAACCTGGTCTCACACTCCTGAGCTCAAGCTACCTGCTGGCCTCAGCCTCCCAAAGTACTGGGATTACAGGTCTTAGCCCCCATGCCCAGTCAATCTCCATAAGCATCTCTTAAAGACATAGCAAAGGACTATGTGCAACCCTTGCAAGGTATATACATAGCCAGATTATTATCTAGGTTTAAATGTACACATTTGTATATCCATGATGAATGTAATACAATGAAGCAATCAGCACCCCTATTATAGACACTGTTACAGTGCTATTTAATATTGTTCTGGAGATATTAGTCAATGCAATTAGATAAGATAAACAGTTAAAAGCATAAACACTGGAAAAGAAGGAAAAAAACTCTATTTACAGATGACATGATAGTATATCTGGAAAGTCTGAGAGAAGCAATGATGAAAGTAATTGATATGATTTGGATGTGTGTCTCTTCCAAGTTTCATGTTGAAATGTGATTCCCAATGTTGGAGGTGGGCCTAGTGGGGGATGTGTCGGTCATGGGGCAGATTCCTCATGAATGGCTTGGTGCTGTCCTTACAGTAATGAGCAAGTTCTCACTCTATTAGTTCACATGACAGCTGGTTGTTTAAAAGAGCCCAGAACCTCTTCCTCTCTCTTACTCCTCTTTCGACATGTGTCACACCTGCTCACTCTTCGCCTTCTTCCATGAGTAAAAACTTCCTGAGGCCTCACCTCGCCAAGCAGATGTTGGTGTCATGCTAGTACAGCCTGCAGAACCGTGAGCCAAACAAATCTCTTTCCTTTATGAATTACACAGTCGTAGGTATTCTTTCATAGCAACGCAAAAGAGGCTAACATAGTCAACTTAATAAGAATTTGGCAAGGTGGCAGGAAAATATGCAGAAATCGACAATATTCGTATTCATGGACAATAACCAGCTAAAAGACATAAATTATAAGAAAACTATAATAGCAACAAAAAAGATAAAACAGCTTAGGAATAAGCAAGAAATGTTGAAAACTTATATGAAGAAAACTATAAACCATTCCTCAAAGACACAAAAGTAGAATTTAAAAAATAAAAAGACATTGTTTGTTTTAGGTTAACATGTCTCAATACCATCAAGATGTCAATTCCATAGCGGGGCATGATGGCAGACACCTGTACTACCATCTACTCAGGTGGCTGAGGCAGGAGGATCACTTGAGCCCAGGAGTTCAAGGCTGCAGTGAGCTATGATGGCACCACTGTACTCCAGCCTGGGCAACAGAGGGAGACCCTTTCTCTAAAAAAAAGATGTCAGTTCTCAATAAGTTAGTATAAGCTTAATGTGATCCTAATAAAAACAGCAATGAGGCCGGGCACCGTGGCTCATGCTTGTAATCCCAGCACTTTAGAAGGCCGAGGCAGGTGGATCACTTGAGGCCAGGAGTTTGAGACCAGCCTGGCCAATATGGCGAAACCCCGTCTCTACTAAAAATAAAAAAAATAAGCTGGGCATGGTGGCACACGCACGTAGTCCCAGCTATATGGGAGGCTAAGGCAGGAGAATCGCTTGAACCTGGGAGGCAGAGGGTGCAGTGAGCTGAGATCGCACCACTGCACTCCAGCCTGGGTGACATGGCGAGACTCTGTCTCAAAACAAAACAAACAAACAAAAACAGCAATGGAATTGTTTCACAGACTTAAGACAAATCGATGCTAAAGTTCATACAAGAAGGCAAGAAAAACAACGAAGAGGAAGCGCTATAATGGGGGACTAGCCCCACCAACTATTTTTTTTTTTTTTTTTTTTTTTGAGACGGAGTCCCGCTTTGTCGCCCAGGCTGGAGTGCAGTGGCGCGATCTCGGCTCACTGCAAGCTCCACCTCCCGGGTTCACGCCATTCTCCCGCCTCAGCCTCCGAGTAGCTGGGACTACAGGCGCCCGCCACCACGCCCGGCTAGTTTTTTGTATTTTTAGTAGAGACAGGGTTTCACCATGTTAGCCAGGATGGTCTCGATCTCCTGACCTCGTGATCCACCCGCCTCGGCCTCCCAAAGTGCTGGGATTACAGGCTTGAGCCACCGCGCCCGGCCCCCCACCAACTATTAAAACATACTACAAAGCCTCTATGATTAAAATGATGTGGTACTGGTACATGAATGGTGAGATAATCCAATAGAAAAAAATACACCCAACTGCATATAGAAGGAACAAGAATTTTTTTTTCTTTTTAAAATAAATGTCATTGGGGCAACTGGATAGCCACTTGGAAAAGGATAAAATTAGATGCATTCCATATATCATACATAGAAATAAACTCTGAATGGAACTAAATGTGAGAAACGAAACTATATGCGTACCAGAAGAAAGCACGTATAATGTGAATTCCTCTATAACCTGAAGGTAAGAAAAAGCTTCCTAAATATGACTAAAACTTCAGATGCAGTAAATTTAAAATTTACATATTTGACTATACAAAAACAATCTCTTGCATGGCAAAAAATCACCACAAGCAATGCCAAGACAACTAGCAAAAATATCTGCAACATATGTCAAAGTTAAATGGCTAATATTCTTAAATAGAAGGAACTTTTAAAAGCTGAGGGGAAAAAAGACTGAAAGTCATATAGAAAATGGGCAAATTGGTCGGGCACGGTGGCTGCTGCCTGTAATCCCAGCACTTTGGGAAGCTGAGGTGGGCAGATCACTTGAGTCCAGGAGTTCAAGACCAGTTTGGGCAACATGTTAAAACCTCATCTCGACAAACAAAATACAAAAATTAGCACAGCATGGTGGCATGCACCTATAATCCCAGCTACTCAGGAGGCTGAAGTAGAAAGATCACTTGAGTCTCAGAGGCTGAGGCTGCAATGAGCTGTGATCGCACCATTGAACCACTGCACTCCAGCCTGGGAGGGTCCAGCAAGACTCTGTCTCAAATAAAAAAAAAAAAGAAAGAAAAAGAAAAAGAGAGCTGGGCACAGTGGCTCACACCTGTAATCCTAGCTCTTGGGGAGGCTGAGGCGAATGGATCATGAGGTCGGGAGAGCGAGACTATCCTGGCTAACACGGTGAAACCCCGTCTCTACTAAAAATACAAAAAATTAGCTGGGCGTGGTGGCACGCACCTATAGTCCCAGCTACTCGGGAGGCTGAGGCAGGAAAATCGCTTGAACCTGGGAGGCAGAGGTTGTAGTGAGCTGAGATGGCGCCACTGCACTTCAGCCTGGCAGAGCGAGACTCTATCTCTAAATAAATAAATAAGTAAATAAATACAAAAATTAGCCAGGCATGGTGGCGCACACCTGTAATCCCAGCTACTCAGGAAGCTGAGGCAGAAGAATCACTTGAACCTGGGAGACGGAGGTTGCAGTGAGCAGAGATCATGCCACTGCACTCCAGCCTGGGCGACAGAGCAAAACTCCGTCTCGAAAAGGAAAAAGAAAAGAAAGTGGGCAAATACTATGAACAATAAAAAGAAATATTAAAATGGCCCTTAAATCTATGAAAACATGTTCAATTCACTTATAATAGAAGTACAAAAGAAAACTACACTGAGATACCATTTCTTACCTATTAGATCAGCAGAAATTCAAAAGCTGACAAAACACTGCTGGTGAGGCTGTGGGAAATAAACACTCTACTCTCATACACTGCTGGCAGGAATGCAAAATAGTACAACCCCATAGGATGAGGAGTCTGACAGTATCTAACAACTCTACATATGCATTATCCTGAAGATGTATCTCCAACAATACAAAGATACACGTACGCAAAGTTTTTCACTGTAACATCATTTGTAATTGCAAAATATTAGATATTATTTAAATGTTCAAACAGGACATAGCTGAAAAAACTATGGTACATACGATAGCAGTTAAGAATGAAAGTTATTGATTTTAGTTTATGTATATTATCTTTTCACATAGCTACTGAGTTGTTAGGAGATAAATACTTATTAAGTTGTTCAGACCTAATTACTTAATAAATTAAACTGGCTGGGCGTGGTGGCTGACGCCTGTAATCCCAGCACTTTGGGAGGCTGAGGTGGGCAGATCACGAGGTCAGGAGTTCGAAACCAGCCTGGCCAGCATGGTGAAACCCCGTCTCTACGAAAAATACAAAAAATTAGCCGGACATAGTGCCATGTGCCTGTAATCCCAGCTACTCGGGAGGCTGAGGCAGAAGAATTGCTTGAATCTGGGAAGTGGTGGTCGCAGTGAGCCGAAATCGTGCCACTGCACTCCAGCGTGGGTGAAAGAGCGAGACTCCATCTCAAAAAAAAAGAACAAACAAACAAAAAAATTAAACTGTTAGGTGTTTCTTTTGACCTAGGGATGCTGTGAAAAAAATTACTGCGATAATAAGGGTGCCATGAATTGAGAAAGCTTGGACATTTGACTGATAAAGGCCTATGAAGAAGGCCTTTAAGAGAGAGAAAGAATGCGTGTGTGTGTAGTTATGAGGTTACTGTAGATTGTTGTCAACAAAATTTACAATAGGCTAATGAAAGTACTCTCTCCAGTGTAGTAAGAGCTGTAACAGATGTTATGACAGGACATAAGAGAAGCAACCAGCCCAACCTTGAAGGTTTTTTTTTTTTTTTGAGGGATGGGATCCAGAGAGAGAACATAATTGTAATTTTTTTTGGAGAAGTATAACCTAAACTGAATTCTGAAGGACCAGTAGGAGTATACTAAATTAGGGGAAGGAAGAGAGGCTAGAATTCCAGGAAGAGGAAATGGAGGACTGAGTAAACAAACACTAGCATTCCAGAAGCTGGGTATTGTTAGAACAAAAGATCATCCAAGAAGAGAGATAAGGCTAAAGGGTTAGGTAAGAAAAAAATGAAAAAATATGAAAGATAAAGGGGAAAAAAAAGAGTTAGGTAAGGAGCACATCTTGAAGATTTTGTATATGAGATTAAGGCTAAATGGAGTTTGAATTTTATTAATGGGCAAAAAAGAGCCACAAGAGGATTTCAAGCAGGGGAATATCACCACTGTTCTACACAAGAATGGGAAAAGTATCAGATGAGTTCCAACCACAGGCTATAAGGCTGCTGCAGTAATCCAGAATAATCTAGACAGGGCAGCTGAACTCAGTGTTCAGTCGCTCAGTGTGGCAACCTCCACTTTCAATGGAGTACTACGTTAGCTTCTCGACTACATAAGCAAACAGATCCCATGGCTTAGATGATCACAATCATAATCTTTTGGAAACTGGGGGATCTTCGCTCACCTTCCCAATAAATCAGGGAGTATAAGCCATTTTATAATCTAACTGTGTCTTATTGTCCAAAATAACATTATCAAACCCTGACATTTAGTTTCAAAAGTAAATTCAGTAATAAAATTGGATCCCAGACTTTAAGGAGATTATGTATGTCAGTGTTACATCTATTGCATCTAATATAGGACCCTAGCTGTGAAGGGCTTTAAGAACAGTATCATTTTATGGAGGCATGCCTTTTTTGGCTTGTAAAGACTACCCTCTTGACTTTGAGAAACTAAGTCAACACCTTCACGTATAATTAAATCAAATATGCAAATTCTCATCTAAAATTTACTCATACATAGAAACCCATAGAAGTTTAATTTCTTTTTTTCTATATGGCAACCCAAATCCTTATGAATGCAATAAGGTAATAAGAAAGATGTCTTAAAAAAAAAAAAAAAAAAAGAATAACTGTTACTTATGGGGGCCAGATAATCAGCTGTTTTTTACTTAAGGGTATATCTTTAAAAAAACAGAAAGAGAGAGAGAGAAAAACACATTCTTCAAAGTAAGCCTATTTAAAAGTGCATTTTAAAAAGTGCACAGGCTTAGAAGGAGGGAAGAGAATTCTACCAGCACTGAATAGCAGCTAGACCCTTACAAGACTTCTGCCACCTTTAAGCCTCCATCTTAAACCCAGAGAAAATGATTAACGGCCTCAAATGGTTAAAAACAGACCCAGAACATCTCTGCTTCTTTTACCATTCTTTCTACTGTCCCCCTTAGCTTCTCCCCAATTTCCATTAGTGAAAGAAAGAACTAAAAAAACAATGTGATTTCAAGGAAAGGTCACTACAAATAGACTTATGGTATTCCTCTCAAACAGGGACAATTCTGTTACTTTAAAAAGCACTAATCAAAAGAACTGAGTCCAAATACTTTACCAGAACACTGACAGGAACAATGCCCAACCATTTTTCCATCATGGCACACATAGAAGGTGGTAACACTGTATTTGTAGGCACACTGAAGATAGAAGAATGGCTGCTCCTTGAGGCCACCTGGCCAGGGCCACTGGCAACCCCAGGCCACACTTGATGTCCAAGAGAGAGGAATCAGTATCTTCGCCTTCCTGAAGCTCCAGTTCCCAGCTCAGTCAGAACTGCCTTTTCCACAGCCATTTAGGATTAACTGCAATAATACTCAATGCTCTCAGCAATTGTTACTTTCAAATCTAGGCTCTACTATACAGAAGCTAGGTGCCCAGCCTCTGGCAAATAACTTCAATTTACCTTAATAAAGTATGGGAAAACTACCTGTCTTGCAGAAGTGTTGTGGAGATTAGAAATAATTTAAGTAAAGCTCTTATCACAGTGCTTGGCAGGCAATCAACACATGAGAACTCTTATTACCAAGAGGACTACTGAATTAAAGAAGGAAAATCTAACCTCTGTATAGTGGTAATGTCACTGACATAAGAAATTGCTGGCTTCCCTCTCCTTAGTGTCTAAGAGTTAAAACATTTTATAAAACAATGAAAATCATAAACTATCTACTTCAAAATCATAATATTTTTCCTCATTAACATTCACAGCCTCTTATTCCAGTTATTTTAAAAGTAATTGTCCTTGCCACTTATCTACTAAAGAATACAAATGCATATTACACTGATATGCATATCTACAAGAATTGACAGTGGTACATTTATTTACGTTCTGTACAAGCTAAGCTCGGAAAAACAGTGCAGGACCACCACCAGATACTTGGAGAGGACAGAAAACATCAGCACCTTCTTCTTATTTGAACCTCCCTAACATGAAAATAATCCAACCATCTATAGACAAAAATATTCCCTCACAAATAGTAGACAAGATTCTTTTCTATAATTAGTCCTTTCTTCCTTTGGAAAGTCCTGTGAAGAAAGTGTTGTAATGAAGTACTGCTTCAAAATAAATGATACGTATTATTGCACACTCAGCAAACACACTAGAGAACAGCATCTGGATCTTGGAAAATAAATGTAAAAGAGGCTATTGGTAAATCATGCCAAGGTCACATCAGGATGTCAGAGGATTGCATGTATTCATGGGAAGAATGAACCACTATAAGCATTCTGGGAAGCACCACGTTTTCCAAACAGTGATAATTCTTAATTTCCTCTTTTTGATTAAGATAGGGTACAGTTATCAACCCCAAACATAAACTTGCTGTGTATCACCAGGCAATCTCTTCCTACTAACTCTGAATATGCTCAAGTAGTAAGCATTTAACACTGGAATACAAGTTACAATGCCCAGCACAATTTTAATATAATTTTAACCTTTCAGAGCAGGATAGTTTTGGAAGGTAAAGAATCCTTTGACTCTGCTGAAGAATGTAAAGACGAAGTAAAGTCTGTATGTGGCAAGAACCTAAAACAAAACAAACAGCCTAGCCCAACAAAAATAAGCAACTCCTGGATGGTGACTGTGAGATAACCTATACATTCATTCATTCAGTGCAGAAATGTGTGAACAGCTTCATGTTCAAGGCATTCTGCATAGAAACAGTGATAAGTAGGACATGGCTCCTGCCCTGAAGAAATTCAAGGTCAAAAAATGGTGTTTTCAGATAATATTTTACAATAACAGTGTTATTATTTTAATACAAGAGTCAGTTTAGAATAATATTGTATTCCAGAGACAGAAAAACATGAGCTAATAAGACACACTGAAATACATTAATAAACATACTGTAAGAGTTTACTAATGAAATCTGTTATCCAATTTCTGGAATATGATTAAAGTTGCAATTTACTTCCTGGAAAAGCATTAACTTATGATACATGTTTTATAATGTTTTCTAAAGGTTGTTCCCCACACACACTACACACTTTGTAAATTAGGTGCTTTTCAGCTTGACACGTAGGGCGTGGCACGGGGCTTCTCACACTACCTCAGCGACACTTGGATGAGCTCTTACAAGTATGGACATTCAGGTTTCCGAGCACAGGCCAGTTAACTCCCTAATTCTCCCTAAATCCTGAAACAACACTGCCACCCGTGTGCCGTCACCCCCGTCTACTTATACACATATATACAGGCTAAAGCATGTCAATCACATCTTCCACTTCTAGAAATCTTTCAGAAACGAACCACAGAGGAAACACCTCTCTCCTAAAATCTATTCTCTTCCTCATTTTAGAAGCTAGATTACCTGAAAATGGGCTAAAGCTGTGCAAGCGCCCAAGGCCAGGTAGTCAGTTCAGCGCGGGGAGTCTAATGACTTTAGTCTGAAAAAACATTCCTTTAACTGGTAAAAAACAAACAAACAAACAAAAAACCCTGGGGGAGATGCTTAAAAAGCAGCAGCTCTAGTACAGGCAAGGAGTGGAAAGAAAAGGAAGGAGTGGAGAGGGGCGGAGTGAGGCGCGGGGACTGCGGCGGCAGCGGGTTGCCCCAGGTCGCGGGCACCGCCCGGGCGGGAACTTGGGCGCCGTGGACGAGAGGTGCGGGGTGACCTTCGGACGAGGCCAACTCAGAGGGGCTGCCGGGCGCGGGGGACCTCTCCGCAGCCGCCCGCTCTTGGGGGCTCACTCGCCCCACAGCGGCGAACGCGGTGCCCCGGATTCCAGCCGGGCTCATCTCGCAGCTCGACCCCGGGCAGAACGCGGGATGTGCAATCTCGGCAGCCCGAATCCGTGTAAGGGCCTCGGCCCGCCGCAGCCCGGACACACCCCCGCCGCCGCCCCGGTGGCCCCAGTCCCTCCCCGGGCGGCCCGAGCGGGCATCGCTCACCTGCACCCCGAGCCAGTCCGCCGCCCCGAAGGCTCCGGAAGCCGCGGCTGCGTGGCTCCGGCCGGAGGGTACTCGGTCCTTGTCGCCTGGGAGGCCCCGCGCCGGGAGCGGTCGAAGGAGGAGTCTGACGGGTGGCGACGGAGCCTGGGCGGCTGGAGGAGGAGGAGGAGGAGGAGGAGAACTCCAACGCTCTGCTCTGGGGAGATCCACCCTCCTCCTGGCGGCTCTGCAGCAGCCGCCGCAGATCACTTCCGGGGCGCTGGGGAGCGGGGCGGGGCGGCTGGGGAGCGACTTCCTGTCCGTGGGCTGAGAGGAGGGTGATCATGGGCCCGGGCAGGAGAACAATGGCTTGGAGGGCGCAGGCTGCCCGGCCTCCGCCCCCTGCATGGTGAGGCCTGTCTGCGCTGTCTTTCCGGTGGCCCCACCCCCGGCTCTCTGAGCTCCGCGAGGTGAAGTCATCTCCCGGGGGCTCGGGAGTGGCTGCGGGCCTCGCGGAGGTTCCCGGATCTCGGCGGCGTCGCCCCGGTGTCCTTGTCTTTATTTTGGGGACCAGGAGGGGGTTCTTGCGGGAAGGAGGGGAGAGCGGAGTCCGCCATCTTGCTTCTAGAGGGTCAGCTCCTGTTCCCTGGGCGTCTGAGGGTTGAGGCCGCTCGGTGGCGTGGCCGGAGGTATTCAGAGCGGAGCTGGCGACGTGGCTTGTCGCGGGCCAAATCCCAGGAGGCGGGTCAGCCGCCTACCCTGGCTGGAGGGTCTCGTGGCTGTCCTGGGCCTCATCTAACTGCTGACCCCCTGGAGAATTCGCCTCCTTGGACGGTCTGCGAGTTCTTTCTGAGGGGTATCGGACCCCCCCTGCGATTCTGCGGGTCGGGTGTCGGTGTGGCACTGAGATCATCTTGCGGCCCCATGGCACTGTGATTTGGTAGCTTGTGAGAAGTAGTTTCACTAAATCCGTAAATTTAAGTTAGCAACTACAGATTCTTATGTCTTGACATTTATTCGCTTATCTCTCTTTGCTTCCTACAAATTGAGTACCAACTACATTCCTGGTATGAGCCATTCAAGTATTGTCCAGTCTAGTGGGCAGACAGACATGAAAGCAAATAATTGCTATTGAAAGTATGGTATATCAAGATGTACAGAGTAAAGAATGGATAGCTGTACTAACTGTAGGTTAGAGTTTTTAAGATAAATAGGTATTTTCTACTACAAAAAAAGGGGTGGGATGGCAAATCCGGATCCGAACAGAAAGGACATGCAGCACGGGGACAAATAATGTGTTGAGAAGAATGAGTAATAATTACAGGTCTTAAATTTCAAACTTAGGTTGCTGAAAAGGATGAGGCTAGAGAAGAAAACAGGAGCCAAATCACGAATCATCTATGCCCTGGTGAGGCAATGAGTGGACAGATTACAATTTAAGCTATTCTTCTGTTGGTAGAGAACAGATATAACTTGCGGGGTGGAGGTGGGAGGGCAGAGGAGAAGGGTAAGCAGAGAGCCCACAAGGGGGCTATTGCAGAAGCCCGATCCTGTGTGAGTGGTAGTGAGCATCCAAAGGAGATGGATTCCTAAAATATTCAAGAGACCAGATCAACTGATAATTGGTTGCTAGGGGCAGCTGCCAGATAGGAGAATGGAAGAGGCAATGATGAGGCCTTGTTTTGCTTTGAGGGAGGGGCAGGATAAGGGCGTATTTTACTAAATAAGATAAGGAAGAGTTAGAATGAGTCCTGGGAGGGGACAGTCAGTTTTGGAGTTGATGAGTGAAGTAAGAGTGGTGCTGTCTAATGGTGGTTGCTGTATGGGTCTAGAGCTCAGGGAGGAGCGGGGCTGAAGTTGGAAACACCACAGGTTTACATTACCACATCCAAGCTGACTGCAGTCTTACGTCATTGAGCACAGTTTCAAAACTACTTCTCCTTTCTCCCTGCCTTTACTTGGGAAAATTACTGAAATACCGCATTAAAAAACCCAGTATGGTGATATGTGTCATCCATAGACCAATACTTTAATGTTTAATGGTCTTCTAAGGACCCTAAAGGTCAGGTTTAGCAGAAACTGGATGTAACAGTGGTAACTGTTAATAGTATAGCATCATTAACTCATAAAATGAAATATTATCTATGTTTATATTTTAATATTTTAATTTTTTCTTTTTTATTCTCTAGGAATTGCTCCGTTCCAATAAATATTTTAAATTTAATCATTGACAACAGTTAAGCTGGCCATAGGTTAAGGATTGAGGATGGTGGGTTGCACAAATATCTGCTCAGTGGAGAGCTAGAAGGAGGATGACTTCAAGAAGAGTGAGCGATAGGAATGCAATGAAAGACAACCTCAGATTCATTAGTCAGCCTGTCTCAGCTGCTTTTCAGTGGCTCACAGCTATGCTAACCTAGCATAAAGCAGTCAGAAATAGAATAGTTCATTTTGAGCAGAGCTTCAGAAAACCACAAATAGTAAAAGCCCTATAAATAATAGCTACAGCTGCAAACCAAAGACTAATTATTAGTTTTTAACTCTATATCCCTGTAGAGCAGCATTTTTGAACACACAAAAATGAGAAACTCATTCACTTACATCGTAGATTATTTAAATACAGTATTCTCAACTTGCCTTGGATAAAAAAGCATTTAGGTGTATTGAACAACCATATAATGGATAATATACTGAATAGGAAATGAGAATAATTAGCTTGAGTCCCTTTTTTGTTAGTTGTTCACCGTATGACCCTAGCAATGTCACTTAACCTCTCTATGCCCTAGTTTCTCTGACTGTAAAATAGAGATAATAATAACTTTCTATCAACTGCCTCTCAGAGATATTATAGGAAATAACAAATTAATGCTATGAAAGCTCTTTGAGGTACTTGGATGAAAGGGCATAATTGTAAGCACATACTATTAATAATTAGCACTAATATCCAGTAGCACTCATGAGCATTCCTGACTTTGCTGCCTGGATTACTCAAAGAACATGAAGGATCCTGTTTTGAAATACACTTAGATCTTTTTTCTTAACTTGTGAATTGACTGTTTACTATTTATGATCAAACCTAGTGTATTAACAAATATAGTTAATGAAAGAGGGAAGTAAAAAGAAGTTTTGGTAACTACAACTTTTATGTTCATGCTACTCATAGCTAATATATGCTTTGGGGGAAAATACAGGGTAGATAGGGATTTGCCAGAAGCATATTTTAGAATTAATGATTAGTCTACTCCAGTCAATTAACTGGAATTTTGTATTAAAAACATTACTCATGTCCCCATAGAATAATGCAGTCCCTATAGAATGTATATACAGTTACATGTTTGACACAATTAAGTTGAACATTCCTGTGAGACTCTGTCATTCTCATCGCTGTTTAATCAGAAACGTAATGAAATATATAGACTTGTGAAGTTTCGTCCAATGTCTATCCCTAAAGTAGATGAAATTTTTTTCCATTAAATTGGTGACTTCAGTGTTTCCTTTAGAAAGGTGTATGCATAATGTAAATATTTAAATATATTCATGACTACATAATGTGCATATTTATTTTTATATACTTGCTTATATACCAATTTATAAAATTATCATATAATGTATATTAACTATACATCTGGTAACAACAATGACAAACAAGACTTCTTTGTGTTTTAGGGCCAGATGAAAAGGTAATTGGTTAATAGCCATTTGTCACCATTGATGAAAAATCAACTCAAAGTCATGTTTTATTATTTATTAGAGTTAAGAGCATTATCTATAAGAGTCATGACACCTTGACTGGGTGTAGTGGCTCACACCTGTAATCCCAGCACTTTGGGAGGCCCAGGCATGAGGATCACTTGAATACAGGAGTTCAAGACCAGCTTGGGCAACATAGGGAGTCCTCATCTCTATTTAAAAAAAAAAAAAAAAAAAAAAAACTAGGCAGGCATAGTGGCATTAACCTGTGATCCCAGTTACTCAGGAGGCTGAGGTGGATCCCTTGACCCCAGAAGGTCGAGGCTACAGTGCCTGTGATCATTATACTGTGCTCTAGCCTGGGCAACAAAATGAAACCCTGTCTCAAAAAAGAAAAAAAAAAAAATCCATGACACCTTAACATTTGTACTATTTCATTTTGTTTTCACAATTTTGTGAGATACAAATTGTTCAAAGAAAGATTGCAGTGAGCCAAGATCTTGCCATTGCACTCCAGCCTGGGCAACAAGAGCAAAACTCTGTCTCAAAAAAAAAAAAAAAAGAAAAGAAAAAGAAAAGAAAAGAAAGAAGTAGGCTTAGAGTGCTGAAAGACTAGCCCTCTGAGACTAGTTTTTAAAGACTTAAAAACTCGTTACAGTTGTCAAGTAGCATACTCAAGCACACATCTTGAGATTCTCAAATATATTGTTTCTTTTAGTACTTTATACCAGGGTCACCAGCTTGATATGACTGTTATTTCAGAACGTATTTATAATATGAGCATTTCTGGCTTATTTTTGATTGCCTGCAGCATCTCCAAAATTCAGCCAAACTTAAGTTTTTAAAACTGAAAACTACAATTCTTATGTTTATGGCTGTATCTTTACCAGCTTGAAGACAGGCACTTTGTTTTATTCATTTTTGTATCCTTCATGTTGTCCAAAATAAGTACTCAGAAAATATTTTGGGGATAAATAAAAAGTATATTGTGATGTTTAGTTGAATTAGGGAATAAAAAGCTGATACAATCACCTCAGAAACTTTTTTAGGGGGTTGTACCCATTTTCAGCACATTCATATAAAGATAGTTTGTTTGGGTTTATGCTTTAAATTGGTGGAACCATTGCCTCAGTTTCCCACTTCATTTTTAATGATGTCATGCCTTGGAGAGATAGGCTTAAGTAGGTGCTGGAGATGACAGTCACCTGTATGATATGCTTCATATGCTTCTGGATATGTTTGTTGGGCTTAGATAGTCTGGATGACCCACAACAAAAGGGTCACCTAGAATATCTAAACACAGCTTTAATGAGAATGTGTAAAGAGTGGGGTTATGACAGTTTAGGTCTTCATAATTCTCCTCTTCATGTCGACGACCCTTTTGGACCACGTATTTCTATACTTTTTCTGTCAAGGGATTGGAGGATAAGAGTACTGTATCAGTGGTTCCCAAATGTGACTGCTTATCACAATCACCTGTATAGTTTCAAAGGAAATTCAGATTCTCAAGTCCCACTCTAAACATAGAAAATATTTAGATTTAGGATTAGAAAATATTGGGTGAAGTCCAAGGCATCTGTAACTGTAATAACACTGTCCCTCGAATTCCAGTGATCAGTCAGGTTTGGGAAGTTCTGGTTTCAATAACTTGTTCGAGGTAACACAGAACCCTAAGTAGAGCCAGAAATGAACTCAAATCTTTTGAGTCCAAGTTAAATACCTTTTCATTGGACTCCTGCTGTCCTTTTACTGACAATATATGATGGGGTAGGATGAAGAGGTGGGGAGAAAAGTAGCAATTTTAGTTTTTTCATATTTATTTTTTTACCATATTCTCTTACATGGTTTTAAGATTAAATGAGCTAACATCCATAGAGTGCTTAGAACAGTATCTGGCACATGGTAATTACATATAACCATTCAATGAATAGGTCTGCATTGTCCAATCATGGCATTCACTTTGCCTGGGGTTGCATTAGGTAACATTTTATTGGATATCAACTTTTTCTATGAAGAAAAAAGTGTATGTAAATAAAGGTGGAATCTTTAGCCTTTATTTGTCATGGAAGCCCTGAATTTGTATAGCTGAAAATATTTCTATATTGTTTCTTTTCATCTTTTCTGACATATTAAGAAAATATTAATGATATACTTATTAAAAAATTGTGGATGTGTAGCTGTGTAGCATTTTTATATTAACTAATTTAGAATATAAGGTATTTTACATTGTCTTCCTATCACTGAACTAGCTCCAAAATTGATTCTTATTGGTATATAATTAAGTATTTAGTTTTTAGAAGTCATTGTTTGGATTGATCTTCCAGATGAAATATTTCCCCTTAATGAGGTAATAGATATGTGTGGTTCTATTTTATTCCCTTATTTCTCTGCAAGTTTTTTCAGTTTTTCAATCTTGAACAAGTTTTTATACTTGTTAATTATAAATAAAAGTATGTATTTTCAATACTGGTAAGTGAAGAACCCAATTTAATACTTTAAAATGCTCTTTGATACATTTGGACAAAGTCTGAAAATATGCCTTTGGTCAGTACCTGTCACTATGAAAATTGACATCAATTTTAGTTTTTGTTCAGTTTTATAAGTTGTATTATTTTTGAGGGATTACCCCATACCCAGCATCAATTTCTAGTGGCTCCTGTAATCCCAGCACTTTGGGAGGCCTAGGTGGGCAGATCACAAGGTCAGGAGATCGAGACCATCCTGGCTAAAACACTGAAACCCCGTCTCTACTAAAAATACAAAAAATTAGCTGAGCATGGTGGTGTGCTCCTAGAGTCCCAACTACTCTGGAGACTGAGGCAGGAGAATGGCGTGAAACCGGGAGGCAGAGCTCGCAGTGAGCCGAGATCATGCCACCGCACTCCAGCCTAGGCAACAAAGCGACTCCATCTCAAAAAAAATTATTGTATCATAAATGGATAGATTTATCCTGGAAAAATGTAGAAGTAGGGCTAGATCAGAAAAGAAGATATTTATAACCTCAGGAGGTATCTGGCAGGTAGAGTAGATCATACTAATGGAGAAGCTAGAAGAAGAATCAGATATCATCAGTGATGAAGCCCCTAACTCTTTGAATCCAGAGTCAGCCAAGGAAATGGGGTTAAATTACCACTTGTGAAATATTTACGGTATTTCAGACATTGTATAAGGCACTTACCAAAACAAAAAATGGCTGGCTAGGTCCCATGAATCTAGGTAGTTTGAGTCTTGAGAATCAGAGAAAATAATACTAATAAACAGGATATTTATATTACTCTATATTTCTATACTTATATACTTTATTATAAGAATTCAATTAATAACATGAGAGTGTGTGTTACTACTTATAATCAAATTAACAAGTTTTGAACTATACTCATTCCTTCCTCCATTCTTTTTACAATAGAGGTCATCATTCAATGTGTATTCTAGGTCTTGGCTACTCCTGTCTACTTGGGGCCTTGGTCCATCAATTATTCTCTTTCTGTTGTGTCTTCAACCTCTCGCTCTTTACTGGTTTCTTGCCATTAGCATTCTCATTTGTTTAAAGTGTCGTCTTCATGCATATCCTCCTCCTAGCTTCTGCTCAAATTCTCCTTTCCCCTAAAGAGAATTTTTGAGAAAATTGTCTATGCTTGCTTATCACCAGTTCCTCACCTCCAGGTGACCCTCAACTGTATATTAGACTTTTACCCCCAATACTGCTGTGAAACTCCTCTTGATAAACTTACCAACATCATTCCTATTGTGAGAGATATCTTAGTTGTTAATGTTTCAACAGCATTTGAAGTTGTTGACCATTGTTTCCTTTTTGAAACAATCTTTTCTCTTGGCTTCTGTGATACCATGCCTGTTTCGTTGTCCTTTGCATGCTTCTGTCTTTGCTTAAATATTGCCACTCCAAGGAATTCTAAGGCTCTTATCAATGTAGTCTAGTCTCCACATTCTTTTTGGATAATCTCATCTAAACCCATGGTTTTATATACCTATGGCTTTACTTTCTATATATTGGTTACTTCTAGCTGTGAGGTCAGTCCTAAGCTTGAAGCCTATATATTTAATTCCCTATCTGATATCTCTTTGAGTGTTTTGTAGGTATCCAGCTCAAACTAGGCATGTCCAAACTGACTGATGATAGCCAAATGAGCAAAGCCAGAAATCTAAATGTTTGCTTTGAATTTTCTCTCTACTTCTTACACATCCACTCATTTACCAGGATGTGCTAAATCTTCTTCCTCATTATATCTCAATATCATTCATTTCACTCTGCTTCTACCACCACTTCGCTAATCCAAGCCATTATTACCTCCTTACTATTATTGCAGCATAGATTAATGGGTTCAGACTTTTCCTGCTCTAAACTCAGTCTTCACTGTGCAACCATTGTGATCTGGGAGACAAATATGCTAACTTCTCTGCCTAAACTACTTTAATACTTCCATTAATCTTAGGATGGTCTGGAATGGCTTGTTTGTCGTTCTTACTAGGAGGGCAAGAACTCTGTTTTGTGTACTGTTATTACCCCCATATTGGCTCAATATTAATTCTTTTAAAATGAATCATGGGAAAACATTATGAAGGCAAGTGCCCTATGTGTTAATCAAGCTAGGTTATACTGCAGTAGCAGAAAATTTCAAAACTTCAGTGCCTTACCATCACAAAAGCTTATTGCTTGCTCATGTAACATGTACAGTTTGCTAGGATTCTCTCCTTTTCACTGTTACCTAAGAACCTACCTGTTGGAGGCACCAAGTGACATGTGTTTTCACAGTCACTGCAGGTGACTGCCAGGTACATAGAACATGGCAAATCTTGCACTGGCCATTAAAGTGACATACTTGCATTCATAATTCATTGACAAAGCAAGCCACATGTCATGCGTATTCAAAGTGGATAATCAAACCATATATCTGGAAGGAGAGGGAAACATAAACATTTGTATATAACCCAATGATATCATACCCTCTTAGTTGAGACTCTTTTGCTTGCAGGTGACATAAAACCAGCTCAATCTAGCTAAGGGATGATGAGAAAAATACCCCTTCAAATTTAAAAAGGGAATAAAAGACCAGTGTGGTGGCTCATGCCTATAATTACAGCACTTTGGGAGGCTAAGTGGGAGGATTGCTTAAGGCCAGGAATTTGAGACCAGCCTAGGCAACATAGCACAACCCTGTTTTGTTTTTGTTTTTGAGACGGAGTCTCACGCTGTCACCCAGGCTGGAGTGCAGTGGTGCGATCTCGGCTCACTGCAACTTCCACCTCCTGGGTGCAAACAATTCTCCTGCCTCAACCTCCTGAGTAGCTGGGACCACAGGCGCACACCACTATGCCCAGGTCATTTTCGTATTTTTAGTGGAGATGGAGTGTCATCATGTTGGCCAGGCTGATCTCGAACTCCTGACCTCAAGTGATCCGCCCACCTTGGCCTCCTAAAGTGATGGGATAACAGGTGTGAGCCACAGTGCCTGGCCTCATTTATTTTAAAAAAAAAAAAAAAAAATAGCCAAGCAGGAGGACCTGCAGCTGTACTCCCAGCTACTCAGGAGGTTGAGGCATGAGAGACTGGTTGAGCTTAGGAGTTGAAGGTTACAGTGAGCTATGACTGCACCACTGCACTCCAGCCTGGGCAACGGAGCAAGACACTGTCTGTTAATCAAAAGGGGTTGGGGAGGGGAATCATAAGACAGCAGATCATACAACTGAAAAAAATTCAACAACTGAAAATGCGGGAGTATATCTGGGCCTCAGTGATAACTGGAACTAGGACTCTTCCTCCAAATCTTGTCTCTGTTTCTGTAGGTTTGCTTCAGTCTCCTCCATTTCAGAATGACTGACTGTCCATATGGTCACTGATATCTCCCAGTCCTCATACCTTATGGCTGCCACCACACCAGAGAGGGCTAGATGTCTTTTGGTTTTGTTTTTCCAGTTTCCTTAGTAAATCCTGGGTTGGGGCTCTGAATGGTTTGGTGGGAGTCATGTGTCCACTCTTAGAGTAGTGATCTATGAGCCAGGAGACAGAGTCACGGGGCACAACCATGATGCCTGCCACCCACCCCTCAAAGGGCAGGTGATGGTTAATTTTATGCATCAACTTGACTGGGCTGTGGTAACCAGCTATTTAATCAAACTCTAAGTATGGACGTGAAGGCATTTTGTATATGTGGTTAACACCTGCAATCAGTTCACTTTAAGTAAAGAAGAATACCCACAATAGTGTAGGTCGACCTCATCCAATCAGTTGAAGGCCTCATAAGCAAAAATGGAGGTTTCCCGGAGAAGAAGAAACTCTGCCTCAAGATTGCAGTGTCAACTCCTGCAGAGCCTCCAACCTGCCCTGTGGATCTATGGATTTTGAATTTGCCAGTCTCCACAATTATGTGAATCAATTCATTAAAATAAATCTAGACAGCTATAGCTGTAGCTATATCTATGTATCTGTGTCTGGAGAGCTCTGACTGATACAGGGACAATTCCAGGATATGACAGAATCATTGTAATGTGAGCCAGGTGGCTACCCCAACAGAATATCGGTGACAGGAACAGAGATGATACACAGAGGAATGGGAAAGAAGAAAAGGGAGGTGGGAATAAGAAAAAGTACATGTGGTAAATAATACTAGAATGTAGCTACGCATTGACTCACAAGGGACTAACTAAGTTACCTAACTTTGTCCTAATGCATCATGAGTATTCACAAAACCATGATGAATATATTGAAATTGTCATCCCTTTCTAATTAAGATTATTCCTTCATTTTGAATTACTCTGTCAGCAGATGGCATGTTTTCTATAATTCATGTCTTACCATGTTTTATTTTTCTTATTTAACATTCTACAACTGGTGGTTTTATTTTCTAAATATGTCACCTATTGCTGCTATAGCAGATTAACACAAATTTAGTGGTTTAAAACAACAACAAAAAAAGTTTTATTTTACAGCTCTAGAGGCCGAAGTCTAAAATGGATTGGCATGACTGTGTTCCTTCTGAAGGCTCTAGGGCAGGGGTCCCCAACCCCCTGGGCCATGAACCCGTACAAGTCTATGGCCTGTTAGGAACCAGGTGGTACAGCAGGAAGTGAGCAGTGGGCTAGCCAGGATTACCACCTGAGCTCCACCTTCCATCAGTTTAGCAGTGGCATTAGATTTTCATAGGAGCAAAACCCTATTGTGAACTGGGCATGTGAGGGATCTAAGTTGTGCACTCCTTGTGAAAATGTAACTAATTAATGCCTGATGATCTAAGGCGGAACAGTTTCATCCCAAAACTATCCCCGCTAGCCACCCGTCCATGGAAAAATTGTCTTCCACAAAACCAGTTCCTGATGCCAAAAAGGTTAGGGACCACTGCTCTAGGGGAGAATACTATTCTTCGCTTCTTCCAGCTTCTAGAGGCTGCGCAGTCCTTGACTTGTGGCCCTCTTCCATCTCCAAAGCCAGCAGTCTCATCACTCCGTCTTCTGCTTCCATCATCGTATCTCCTTTCCAACTCTGACTGTCCTGTCTGCCTCATAGAAGGTCTCTTGTGATTACGTTGAGTTTACCAAATGATCCGGGAGAATTTCCCCATCTCAAAATCCTTAACTTAATCACATGTGCCAAATCCTTTTGCCTTTAAAGTAATATATTCACAAGTTCTGGGGTTTAGGACATAAACGTCTTTAGGTGAGGGTATTCATTGTTCAGCATTGATGCACATAAATTAAAAAATCAAATAATATTGAAAAATCCCTCTCTCCAAGGCAAGAATTTTTGGCTTTTGTATCTGTTTCTTCTAGTATTTATCTTCATCCTTCTCAATAATAGGCTTACATGGTCATTTCTTATTTTACCAGTTTTATTTTATTTTTGAGACAGGGTCGGTCTCTGTTGCCCAGGATGGAGTGTAGTGTTGCCATCTTGGCTCACTGCAACCTCCACCTCCCGGCCTCAAGCAGTCCTCCCATCTTAGCCTCCCAAGTACCTGGAACTGCCGGTACACACCACCACATCTGGGTAATTTTTTGTACTTTTTGTAGAGACGAAGTTTAGCCATGTTGCCCAGGCTGGTCTCAAACTCCTGGGTTCAAGCAATCCACCTACCTTGAACTCCCACAGCACTGGGACTGCAGGGATGCACCGTGACACCCAGCCTATTTTATCAATTTTAGAAGTTATCTGTTGACTTCCTGTTTTTTTAAGAAGGCAAGGTAAACAAATAACTTAAGTAATTTATTTGTTTGCAATGAAGCTTGTTAATACCATATAATGAAAATGTACAAAGACCCATGTTGCAATTATTGGGTAGATTTAAGTTAAAGACATTCATTAATAAGGGATCTTTGAATATGAATATTCCAGGACTATTTCTAAGCCATTTGATCAGAACATCTGTCTTTGACTATTACCTTATGTGGAAAGGTATTGACATACATTTGAATTAAGCTCAGAATTTTTCAACATAAGCCCTCATTAAAAAAAAAAAAAACTATGTTCTATATTCAAATAAATTAATATGAATAGGACTTTCCAGAAACAATAATAAAGAAAACAAGGTATCTTGTAAAATGTGGTCCTGAACAAATCACGGTAAAAAAATAAATGTACACTTAACTCCCAACTCCTCACAAAAGAGGCTACTTTCTGTGCCTCAGCCATGGAAACAAGGGGCAGAATACCCTATTAGCAACCTTGGGCAGGGGGTTGCCAACACAAAAGCTCAAGCACTTAAACATGGCTACCTCAAAATAATTTCGGGGAACCTGACCAAAGGATTCAAATTTTGTTTTTAATAACTGATACAAAGGTAAAGTGCTCCTGCAACTAGCAGTGTCAGTGGAGCCTGTCTCAGCCCAGCACTCACCTATGTTATGCCCCCGAGCAAACCCTGATACTCCTGCTCCAGGGGAGACCTTTTCCCTTTAGAGGTTCAGGACCCAGTGAACTCTTTGATTGTGTGAATGAGGTAAGCACCAACTCCATTTGGGAATTTTAAGGCTTGGTTAGAAATATTTTTCTAACACAGCTAGGCAGAGTCCATGTGTCAAACGCCGATCTCCAGTTTGTTCTAATTTCTCACTATGTATTTGTATATCTAAGACAACAGACTTTCACTGTATTGCCATAACCACAGGCAATGGCCGTCCTCACTTTTTCTCTTTCTTTTTTTTTTTTTTTTTTTTTGAGATGGGGTCTTACTCTGTCACCCAGGCTGGAGTGCAGTGGCACAATATGGGCTCACTGCAACCTCTGCCTCCCTGGTTCAAGTGATTCTCCTGCCTCAGTCTCCCAAGAAGTTGGGATTACAGGCACTTGCCACCATGTCCAGCTAATTTCTGTATTTTTAGTAGAGACAGAGTTTCTCCATGTTGGCCAGGCTGGTCTCCAACTCTCCTCAAGTGATCCGCCCAGCTTGGCCTCCTCCCAAAGTGCTGGGATTACAGATATGAGCCTATGTACCCAGGCTGCATCCTGATTTATGATTCCTATTTTGCACCTGGAAACAGTCCCTGTATTAATAATACCTACACATAAAACAATCCACTGTTACAATTTATATAGTCACAAAAAATTAAAGTTTTTCTGTAGACCAAATGTTTTTAACCATAATTTTCTGCATCAAATCCACAGCCAGAATGCCCAAGATCAAAAAAATCTGCACAATACAAACAAACTATAATCTGAAATACACTTACAGACACACACTCTCACACACATTTCTCTTACAGAACTGTGCTTGGGGAAACTCCATTTGTTGAGTGCTGCTGAAGGCGTGTTTTGCTAAACTGCTGCTCCAGGTTTTTGTTTGGAAAAATCTGTCACAGTAGGGTATGGCTATTTATTGGATGAACAGAAGAGAAAGACATACTTATGGCAACCAGAAAGCTTTAAGGTCTTTCAAGTCGTATAAAATGGACCTGCAGAAACGTTGGAATGTTCTCAGGATGCAAAATTGGAGCTGAAATGTGATATCAAACAGTTGCAAAAAATGTATAGCAACCATGCCTTGAGGTCAAACCTGATACCAAGATCTGCAACAAAAAGCTTCAAGACACATAGTTTGTTGGGCTTGTCCCACATGGTCGCATAATCTGATCATGTGTGAATTTCACAAACGACTCGTGTTGCTCTGCTAGTTTGGTATTGAGGATTTGCTCATACTCCTCCCAAATCTTCTCTTCATAGTTAAAGTGACGTGTACATATTGTTCCAGCTTGCCGGAGGGCCAAGGTGGGCTGGTCCATCTTCACTCAGGAGAAACCTGGAGCACTGGGTGCTGAGTGCTGAGGACTGAGGCTGGTTTTCCTAAGCGCAAGCTGCCTTCTGATTAAGAACAACTTCTAAATGTGTCCACCTCTGATAATGATTCTATTATGTGTTGAAAAATGTGCTTCGGAGTTGGAAGGTACCTCTGGCGGCCAGGCGGGGCAGGCTGCTGCAGTGTCGCGGTGGGGTCTGCGTCTGAAGCGGCGGGCCTGGGGCCCGGAGCCGGGCAGGGAAGCGGGGAGTGGCGCGGCCGCTTTGGGGAACCGGGCTCAGCAGCGTCGCCTCGAGCTCGAGCTCCGTGGGCTGCTTCCGCGTCGCCCCGCTCGCCATGTGGCCGGCGACCCGGAGGGAGTGCGGCCGTAGTTGCATCTCAACCTCCGGGCTCCTCAGCGGGCCTCTCAAGCCCAGTAGGCTCCAATCCGTTGATTTCCTGTTTTGATAGACAATTGGACAGACAGAGATTTGGCTCTGTTATCACTGTCCCCACAAGTTTCCCCATTCTCCCAATTCGATAACATCATTATTTTCTGATAAACGTATAACGAAGATTTGTCTCTGTTACAACCCCCCCAACTTTCCCCATTCTCCCAGTTTGATAACATCATTACTTTCTGATAAAATAATAACCAGTGTTCCCACATGATAGTGACGTAAATATGATTCACTCCACGGCTTAATAGAGAAGTATGACTGCATTTCCTTTTAAAGATTTTTGTTTGGCTTTGGTATCTGCCTTATTGTTTCACTTATCTAATTTTCTACCCAGATGTTCCTAATGCTTTCCAAATATTTCATCACATTATCTGTGGGGTCTCCCTTTTCCCGCAGCTCTTCCCCTGGGGGCTTCCAGTCCTCCAGATCTCTGGCCTGGTTATTCTCCCCGTCTACAGCACAATTAGATCCTGTGATTCTCCTTCACTGCTTTCTTGGATAGCGCATTAAAGGGGCTGGAGGGCCGGAGTACATAGAAAAGGTGACAGCTTTTCTGAAAGTGAGATTTCTGACATACTGGACTGAAATTGTCTATATGTTCTACAGTGATGGGAAGGATTTTAAAATCTGACTTAATTATTAAACTCATGTCAGGCTTGACTTTGGTATAAAATGAACACTGACTCAGTATTTCTGACAATCAAGTAATAGTCAGAATGAGTATTGGTTGTTTTAATTATATAACTTCTTCAGTTACAAGCCCAAAGTCTTTTATGTAATGAGTGAAAGAGTAATTAAAAGCATTTGTTTACACTCCAAATCTGAATGCTTTCTGAAGGAAAGCATTGGTAGATCCCTTATCAGTAGTTACTGAGAATTCATACATAATTAATAAACTTCTGTAATATAGAATGAAATCCTAGAAAATGTAAAATTTTGTTTAGACTCTAATCATGTCTAAAATGTATGTTAAATAGAATTAGCTAATTTCCTGGCTTTCCTCTTGGAAGAAATCACAGTCCCTCAAATCAGTCATTCTGTAAATACTTGTTCGGTGGTTATTATGGTCAAGTGACCAGATCTCCTGAGAGATCTTATCTTTGCACATTCTTTTCCTCTCTTTGTTTTCTATCCTTTTCTTTTTCTTCTTTCTCAGAAATCATCCCTTAAACTTTCTCTATCTCCTGCTCCATCTGCTCTTCACTTCCTGTATCTCTCAATCCCTATGTCTTCTCTTGTCAGCAGTCACTTGATCAACGCAGGTGCCTTCTGTGAATTCCCAAGAACTTTGCCATATGTATTGTCCCAATTTTTAACTTCCTTAGGGTACTGTGCTGAATACTTTACAGGCATTAAAGAAATTATTGAAAGGCTTTAGAACTATAGGCAAATGGCATTTCACTTATGTCCTTGTTTCTAAGTCAATTTTTAAAAGTTGCATACCTTTATACCTTTATAACAATGGCACCTTTGTTGATTTCAGGGTTATTCAGTAGTTTCCTTAATTAATTTTTTTTGACAGAAATAAAGGAGTCAAGGGAGGGTGAACATGTTCT
Source organism: Theropithecus gelada (assembly GCF_003255815.1). Lineage (NCBI taxonomy): Eukaryota > Metazoa > Chordata > Mammalia > Primates > Cercopithecidae > Theropithecus > Theropithecus gelada. Next base: position 73,307,618 of record NC_037670.1, read on the forward strand.
ATGATCCTTGGATTTGGCCTGAAGGCTATTAAGGATTTCAACAGAAAAGGAATCAGTGCAGAGGAAAGGCCAAAAACAAAACAAATATATTAGGTCCAGGCGCCCTGGCTCACCCCTGTAATCCCAACACTTTGGGAGGCTGAGGCAGGTGGATCACATGAGGTCAGGAGTTTGGGACCAACCTGGTGAACATGGTAAAACCCCGTCTCCACTAAAAATACAAAAATTAGCCAGGCATGGTGGCACGCGCCTATAGTCCCAGCTACTCGGGAGGCTGAGGCAGGAGAATTGCTTGAACCCGGGAGGCAGAGATCTCAGTGAGCCAAGGTTGCGTCATTGCACTCCAGCCTGGGCAACAGAGTGAGACTATATCTTGAAAAGCAAACAAACAATAACAACAAAAACCAAATATATTAGTTTTCTATTGCTGCTGTGATCAATTACCACAAACTTAATGGCTTAAAACAACAAAAAGTGTATTATCTTAGAGTTCTTTATTGAATTCAAAAGTCCAACATGAATCTTACTGGGCTCAGATCAGTGTCAGCAGGGTGTAGCCTAGAGGCTGCCTGATTTCTTTGGCTCATGGCCTCCTTCCTTCACCTTCAAACCCAGCAATACCAGGCTGAGCCCTTCCCATGCTGCCATTTCTCTGGTTCTCCAATTCCCTCTTCCGCTTTTAAGTATTCTTGTGATTATAGGATAATCCAGGATAACTTCCTATTTTAAAGCCAGCTGATTATCAACCTTAATTCCATTTCCAACATTCATTCCTTCCCTATATAATCTAACATAGTCTCAGGTTCCAGGGAGTAGGACATAGACAACATTGGGGAGGGCAACGAACATTATTCTATTGACCACAGTGAATAAAGGAGAGGATCCTGACAATCCCAAAGAAAGGAAAGACTATGACATTAAGTAAACCTCATAATTTGGAGATATGGAAGATAACAGAGAAGCATTGAAGACAGTATAGCCCATGATACAGAGAATACTTGACATTTTCATAGAGCATGAGGCTGAGAAGAAATTGGATATGTCACGTAATTGTTGATAGAAAGCAAACCACTAGAGTCAATTTGCACTGGTATAAATACCAACGTTTTAGAAAGGAATAAAAATTTTATTTTTCTACTGAAAGACTCAAACTTAAAATAATGACAGTAGGCAACTCTATGCAAATCACCCTGAAACAAGAAAGTACATATTTTTGAAGCTCAATACAGTTTACTAAATGATTATATTCTGCAGTTATACAATTTGATGAAATTTGGATTTTAACTTATTCAATAGTTCATTCCGTATGGCTTCTCATAAGTACTGCATAATGCTATCTTGGATTTTGATTTTTATAGTGCTTTTTTGGTATTAAGTCTGGAATCTTCTAATTTGCCCTTAAACCTAGATAGAAAATTGTGGGCACACCCTTGTGTGTGTGCACAAATATAGCAACTGGAATGTTATCTGTGTACCACTATTCACCCGGTTCCACCTCCATGCTCAGCAGAAGTCATCAGGGTGGAGTAGATTTATAAAGCACAGAATAATAGTTTCATTTTCTCCTTTGTTCTTGCTATGAGCCACAAACTAATCACTGTCAAAGAGAATGAGAATAGAATTATCTGTTCCTTTTGAATGTACATGAGGTTCCTCAATGTTAAACTAAAAATTTAACTACACGTAGGTGTTTAATACACTAGCATTCTTTTATTTGCTAAATTTCATTAAATGAAACTTGAAGTCAAAATCCCAAATGTCTCTATATTTTTGAAATGGTTATTTAAAAATAACCATTTTATTGTTGTTTAAAAATACAATCTGTAACTGTTCCTTCTAGTCTACTTCTGATTCTTTGTGCTTAAACTTTATCTATTATTTTTTTTGAGCACAAAAAGTACAGCTAGAAGTCCCAAAGGAAGAAAAACAATTGGAAGCAATAAGTAAATGTAATAATGAGATTTTAAAGTTGTAGGAGACTTTTGAAGTGGTTTTCTTGAGAGAATTTCTAAAAAAAAAAAAAAAAAATTGTTTACCGTGATTCTTGGGGGTAGGGCAAAAGACCCTGTAGCTTACCTGTTTCAATTTTCTAGGAAAAAGAACTCTGTGATGATGAATGAAACAATAAAAATTGAAGCAGAACCATAATTCTAGTCATTCTCAAAGCCCAGCAGGAAGTAAAAAGGATAATCTAGAGAACGTACTCAGTTTACCTATAAGAACTTGCTTTGGGAGAAGTTCTCAGCCCATGTCATAGTGTTCTGCAAAGAAACAGAACCAACAGAGAGAGAGAAAGAAAAAAGCTTGGCTCATGCAATAATTGAGGCTGAGAAGTCCCCAGATCTGTAGGCAATGAGCTGGAGACCCAGGAGAGCCAATGTGTAGTTTGTCTGAGCCTGAGCGCCTGAGGACCAGGACAGCTGATGGTGTAAGTTCCACTCTGAAAAACAGCTGGCTCAAGACCCCAAAACAGCCAATGTTTCAATTCAAGACTGGAAGAAGAAAAGATTAATGTCCCAGTTCAAAGCAGTCAGACAGAAGTTCCTTCTCACTTGAAGGAGGGTCAGTCTTTTGTTCTATTCAGGCCTTCAACTGTTTGGACAAGGGCTACCCATAGTAGATAGGACAACTTGCTTTATTCAATCTTCTGATTCAAATGTTAATCTCATCCAGCAGTAACCTCACAGACACACCCAGAATAATATTCAACCAACTATTTGGGCACTTTATGGCTCAGTCAAGATGACACATAAAATTAACCATCACATCTCATAGGTTAACCACAACCTACCTCATAGTAGGTTGCAGACCATGCTTACAAAGTCACTTTGACCTTGTCTGGTTTCCCACCCAAAGCAAGAATCTCTCAACAACATTGCTGCTAGATGGCCATATAGGGTCCTCTTCAAAATTTCCAATGGGGAAATCAATATTTTGTGAGAAAGCTCAGGGGCAGCTTTAATTATTTTAGATAGGGCTATGTTATTTTGAACTGAAGAGTATCTCACTGTAATTTCCAGACATTTGTCCTTCTTCTAACCTTTGGAACTACTCAGAATAAGTCTATATTCTATTCCGCACACCAACTCTTCAAGCAAATGAAGATTCTGTTATATTCTTCCAAACACTTTTTTCCCAAGTTAAACATTCCCAGCTTATTTTTCTAATTCTCATAGTATATGATTTCTTTGACACATTCTAGTTTTGTCAGTTTTCATAAAATGTGATATCTTAAACTGAACACATTTTAAATGTGTTCTAACTCCTTTATACTAGGGAAAAATCAACTCTGTGGCTCCGCTTCTCTTATTTTCATGTAAGTACAAGAAGTTTTCTGTTGAAAAAAACCCACTGAAACCATTATTTGTGATTATATCTAATTAAACTAGCCTTGATATTATTTTAAGTTGTCCAATCCAAGTAGTTTACATAAATGCTTTCCCAAACTCCTCTAAGATACATAATATTTCACATATATATTAACACAATCATCCTGCAATGTATTGTTTTCCTTGAGACTCAAATGTCAATGGAGGTCACACTGCATACCTAAAGCCCTGATTTTGTTAGGTTTCGACTTACCCCCTTGTGACACTAAAGAAGTAAAGGTGACACTAAGAAGTAAAGCCTGATTGGTCTAAGCTAATTAAGGTGTTTCAGAATAGGAGCAATCCTTCTTGCCAAAAGAATGTTTTAATGGCAGGCATATGATATAGCTCTGGCCAATTAGATGTGTAAGAAACTCTGTTGAGTTGCTTCTTGAAAAGGTTTCCACATTTTTCAAAAGGAGATGTTAGTAAATGGCCTCTTTCCTTCCTCTGGATGTTCTGTGTGGATGTGTTGACAGGCACAGCTATAGCCATTTTGCTCTTAGCTGGAAATGTCAGAGGAACATATTGAAAGAACCTGTGTCCCTGACGTCAATCAACCCTTCCTCCATATTTCCTGCCCTTCCTCCGTACTTCCTGTTATGTAGATATAAACTCTCTGATTCTTTAAGTCAAGTTGAATTAACGTTTTCTGTTACTTGCAACCAAAGTCATCTTAATTGATAGATTCTGCCCTTGAACATATCAAAAACTGAGTTAACCCTCATCTCACAGTTGGAAGATCTAATATCCTCCCGATATATCTTTGAATTTCCTCAGAATGACTTCCTCCAAATCCAACTTCCTGATACTGAACTCTTGAACACTGTGCAGATCCAGCTGTGGAACATGACTTCTTTATCTCAATTTATTTAAAAAAAAATCCACTCCCATAATACACACTAAACTTTGTGTGTGTTAAATTTTATTGAAGATTCAGACTGAGGGAATAGATTTTATATTACTCTGGTGAAACATCTTAAAAATGAATCATTAGATATTCTTGTTTTTGACATCCTCAGCAAATCCATCTACTGGAATTTTTTACTGGTCATCTTCCGTGGTCAGCAATCTCTGGTTTCATTCTCCAGGCTAATATCTTCAGGAAAAAGCACTTCAACACAATTCCCACTTCTTAATTTTCTAAATAATTTAGTTTTCCACCTACTTAGGGACTCTGGTTTATTTTTGCATATCGAAACTCATCACATGAGCTGGGCATGGTGGCTCACGCCTGTAATCCCAGCACTTTGGGAGGCCGAGGCGGGTGGATCACGAGGTCAGGAGATCAAGACCATCCTGGCTAACAATACAAAAAATTAGCCCGGCATGGTGGCGGGCACCTGTAGTCCCAGCTACTCGGGAGGCTGAGTCAGGAGAACGGAGTGAACCCGGGAGGCGGAGCTTGCAGTGAGCCGAGATCGCACCACTGCACTCTAGCCTGGGCGGCAGAGAGAGACTCCATCTCAAACCAACGAACAAAACAAAAACAAAAACGAAAACTCATCACATGCTCTGCTAAATTAGAGGACATCTACTTTGGGTCTTACTTTTCTGGGGCACAGAATTATTGGCAGAAACTTTGAAATTTAGACCCGGCACAGTGGCTCACGCCTATAATCCCAGCACTTTGGAAGGCAAAGGTGGGCAGATCATTTGAGGCCAGGAGTTTGAGATCAACTTGACCAACATCGTGAAACCTCATGTCTACTAAAAATACAAAAATTAGCCAGGTGTGGTGGCGCATGCCTGTAATCCCAGCTACTCGGGAGATTGAGGCACGAGAATTGCTTTAATGTGGGAGGCAGAGGCTGCAGTGAACTGAGACTGTGCCACTGCATTCCAGCCTGGATGACAGAGTGAGGCTCTGTCTCAAAACAAACAAACAAACAAAAAGCAAATAAAAAAACACAAACTTTGACATTTCAATCTCTGTTTTCTTCTTCTACCTGCCTCTGCAAATGGAAAGAAACAACATAGAGAGGAATTTTCCCATTGATATGAATTCAGCCACTCCACCTTAGAAGAATGAAGCTGCTATAGTCATTCTGGGTTTTAAATAACACATTTTTTTCTATGATAGACAAGAATGCTAATATAATGAGTAATTGTGCTAAAATATTTGCAAAGTGAATCTTCTCAGAAACTTTGAATCTTTTTCTGATGCTAAAGAGTTCTACAACGCGGAAATCCATCATTCATTATGAGTTTCTATTCACGGTAAGACTTGTTTTAAATCTCAGAAACTTATTGTCTAACTAGCTCTGCAGGTCTCTTAGGTATTAAGGAAGCCACACTGTGCCACTGTGTTTGTTTCAGCAATCTATTGGCTGCATTGGGCTGGAATATTCTACCTTTCTAGCATTAACAGTTTGATGATTTTTCAATGATGATAGACTCTATAGAATTAGTGCTGAATTTAGTAATGCATCTCTAACCAGATGTTCTCTTAAGTTTCTTATGTTCTTTCTGACTGGCTATCTCTTTGAGTCTTCTAGTTTGCCCTAAAAAGGATGGAAATAACAAACATGATTCCAGGACAATTAATACTCCACAAAAATTCCTGTTAATTACTCCTAGGTAACACAGTTTTTTCTAAAGTAATCTGCTCTCTTAATCCATTCATTTTTTTTCGTTCATTCATTCAGTACCTATTGACTGTCTTCTATAGATAACCACTTGCTGGGCACTCTTTGGCATTATGCCCCTCGAAGTTAGAATATTCATGAAAATAATTTAACTTTTCTAATTTCATATCAGTGTCAAACCTGTATAGTGCTCTACCCAAGCATCTGCTTAATTCAAATGCGATTCGATGCAAAAAAGGATTAAGTCAAAGAAGTTGGTCTGTTCTTTATAGTTGTTTTTTTTTTTTTCAAGATGGAGTCTGGCTGTGTCACCCGGGCTAGAGTGCAGTGGCTCCATCTCGGCTCACTGCAACCTCTGCCTCCTGAGTTCAAGCGATTCTCCTGCCTCAGCCTCCCGAGCAGCTGGACTACAGGTGCCCGCCACCATGCCTGGCTAATTTTTGTATTTTTAGTAGAGATGAGGTTTCACCATGTTGGCCAAGCTGGTCTTGAACTCCTGACCTCAGTCTCCCAAAGTGCTGGGATTACAAGCGTGAACCACCGTGCCCAGCCCTTTATAGTTTATTGTTACATTTATAGTCTGTTATTCTTAAGAATTAAAAGGAAATACTGCCATAATCAGAAGCTTTGTTTACTTGTGTTAACTGCCCTGTAAACCTGTTACAATGTTTTTGTAATAGTATTAAAGGTGGTTACAGAATTTTGACTTGAGGAAAATTAAACAATGAAAACTGTTCTGTTGTTGTTCTCAGTCTGCTTACTGTAGCTACAAATTTAGCATTTATGTCAGGAATTAAGCATGTTCCTGGCACAGAACTTAGTAATATGATGCTGGTCCCCAAAAAACTTACTTAGATAACCTTTTAGAATTGTGCCTAACCAAAGAGCATTTTCACTTTGTGCTTGCTTTTGTTTGGTTTGAATAATGCCTGCTTATATAAAATAATATAGATGAAACCTTCTCTTTCAGACTAGATTTAAACCAGTCAAAATGACAGCCTATGAAGATGATGACAGTACTGACTTGCTGTCTTAGTTTGGTAGGGTTGCCATAACAAAGTATCACACACTGGGTGGCTTAAACAACAGAAATAGTTTGTCTCATAGTTCTGGAGGCTAGAAGTTCAAGATCAAGGTGTTGGCAGGGTTTGTTTCTTCTGAGGGCTGCGAGAAAGAATTTGTTTCATGCCTTTCCCTTAGCTCCTTGTGCTTTGTTGACAATCTTTCCCATTTCTTGGCTTGCAAATGCGTTACCTTCTGCCTCCATCTTCACACGGCATTCTCCCTAGTGTGCATGTTTGTCCCCAAATTTCCCCTTTTAATAAAAACAGCAGGCCGGTGGCGGTGGCTCACACCTGTAATCCCAACACTTTGGGAGGCCGAGGCAGGTGGATCACCTGAGGTTGGGAGTTTGAGACCAGCCTGACCAACATGGCGAAACCCCGTCTCTGCTAAAAATACAAAAATTAGCTGGGCGTGGCAGCACATGCCTGTAATCCCAGCTACTCGGGAGGCTGGGGCACAAGAATCGCTTGAACCCGTGAGGCAGAGGTAGTGGTGAGCTGAGATAGCGCCACTGTACTTCAGCCTGGGCGACAGAGTGAGACTCCATCCCAAAAACAAATAAATAAATAAAATTAATAAAAACACCATTCGTATTAGATTAGGGGCCCATCCTATTCTAGCATGACCTTACCTTAATTATATCAATAACTCTATTTCCAAACAAGGTCACATTCTGAAGTACTGGGGGCTAGAACTTCAACATAGGAATTTGAGGGGACACAATTCAACCATAACACTTACAATCAAAGCTATGTTTTATATTAGTGGTTCTTCCACTTCCTTAAGAAATATTTACTGTCTGTGTGCTAAGCACTATGCTAGAAACTGGAAATACAATAATAAATTAGATACGGTCCTTATTCTCAAGAAACTTCAGTTCATGGATTTATGCCTCTTCCTTTACAGTCTTTTCACTTCCAAGGAAATGAAATAAAAAGGGGACTACCAATGTTTAAGGACCATATGGCAGAATACCTAAAAACAATAATAATGGCCAATATTTGTTGAATACTTGCAAATATCATCATGTACATTATCTCATTTAATCCTTAAAACAACACTTCAGGCCAGCAACGGTGCCTGACGCCTGTAATCCCAGCACTTTGGGAGGTTAAGGTGGGCAGATCACTTGGGGTCAGGAGTTCGAGACCAGCCTGGCCAACATGGTGAAACCCTGTCTCTACTAAAAATACAAAAATTAGCCGGGTGTAGTGGTGCATGCCTGTAGTCCCAGCTACTCAAGAAGCTGAGGCAGGAGAATCTTTTGAACTCCAGAGGCGGAGGGCGCAGTGAGCCAAGATTGTGCGACTGTACTCCAGCCTGGGCAACAGAGCGAGACTCCATCTCAAAAAAAACAAAAATGACAACAAAAAAAACCACTTTAAAGTAGAAACTATTATTATCACCCCATTTACAAATGAAGAAATTGAGGCTCTGGGAAGCCTAGCAAGTGGCAGAGTGAGGATTGAGTTATTTATTTATTTATTTATTTATTTATTTATTTATTTATTTATTATTCTGAGACCATGTCTCCCTCTGTCACCCAGGCTGGAGTGCAGTGGCATGATCTCAGCTCACTGCAACCTGTGCCTCCTGGGTTCAAGCGATTCTCATGCCTCAGCCTCTCTAGGAGCTGGGATTATAGCCATGCACAACCACGCCTGGCCAATTTTTGCATTTTTAATAGAGACACAGTTTCACCATGTTGGCCAGGCTGGTCTCAAACTCCTGTCAAGTGAACTGCCGGCCTTGGCCTCCCAACAGAGTGAAGATTTTAGCCTAAGATGGCCTGGCACCTGAGCTAGATACCATTGCTACAGAACCCCTACATTATACATCTTCTAATGGTGGGGAGAATTGAAAAAAAAAGTCTTTCCTTTATCTTTAAACAGTTTATGTAACATAATACCTATTGTCTAATTTCTTCTTCTCTTTGTTGCCTTCTTCTTCTTTTTTTTTTTTTTTTTTGAGACAGGACCTCAGGGTCTCACTTTGTCACCTAGACTGGAGTGCTGTGGCATGGTCATAGCTCACTGTAGCCTTGACCTCCTGAGTTCAAGGGATCCTCCTGTCTTAGCCCCCCAAATAGCTGGGACTACAGGCATGTGCCACCACACCTGGCTAATTTTTGTATTTGTGGTAGAGATGGAGTTTTGCCATGTTGCTCAGGCTGGTTTTGCACTCCTGAGCTCAAGTAATCCACCCTTCTTGGCCTACCAAAGTGCTGGGATTACGGGTGTGAGCCACTGCACCTGGCCTGTTGCTTTCTTTTTTACTTGCCAACACATACAAGTTCATTTGTTTCTTCCATCAACATTTCCTTAAAAACAAACAAACAAACAAAAAGAAAATGGAAAAAAAACTTGACCCAGGTGTGGTGGTTTATGCCTGTAATCCCAGTAATCTGGAAGGTGAGGCGGGCGGATCACTTGAGGTCAGGAGCTCAAGACCAGCCTGGCCAACACAGTGAAACCCTGTCTCTACTAAAAATACAAAAATTGGCTTGGCATGGTGGCATGCACCTGCAGTTCCAGCTACTCTGGAGGCTGAGGCAGGAGAATCGCTTGAACCCTAGAGGCGGAAGTTGCAGTGAGCTAAGATCGTGCCACTGCACTCCAGCCTGGGTGACAGAGTGAGGCTCCATCACAAACAAACAAACAAACAAACCTGGCAGGGCATGGTCGCTCATACCTGTAATCCCAGGACTTTAGGAGGCCAAGGAGGGAGGATCCCCTGAGCCTAGGAGTTCGAGACCAGTCTGGGCAACATAGTGAGTCCCTGTCCGTATTTAATAAAAAGAAAAAGAGAAAAAAAGAAAAATTTTTCTTATCTCACTTCTTTCCTTCCCATTTCCCTAGAGGACTCCCCTTTCTACCCAGAAACTGAATTTCCTCCGCAGAACGTGCTGGTAATACAGAATTATCTGCTGGGAAATTGAGTGGGAAGTGGTTGGCTTACTATTCTGGGACAAAAACCAGCATCTCACTTTTAAAAGTGAAATGATGGGGTTAAGTTCTTTCCAGAAAGGAAAACAATCCTATTTTCGGGCCATATCTATTGGCCCAACCACTACCACTACTATTAAAAACCCAGTTTCTCGGCCCTGCTGCTAACACTGGTTTTACATTGACATGGTGACAGTGGATAAAGGTTTGCTGGATGATCAGAAGTATATTTTTCCCCAGAGTCTGAAGCAAAACATAACTTACGAATGGCACTGCTATGAGGAAAAGTGAGATGTAATAACCGAGACCAGCTAATTATCAGAACTAAGTATCCAATATTAACCTCACAGTAAGTTAAACAGGTTCCCACTAATACATTCCAACACCTCTTAAAAAAATTTTTTTTAAATAGAGATGGAGTCTCACTATGTTGCCCTGGCTGGTCTCCTCCTGGGCTCAAACGATCCTCTCACTGCCACTTCTCAAAGTGCTGGGATTACATCTGTGAGCCACTGTGCCTGGCCTCAACCTCTCTTTTCTAATCAGTGACAAGATTCTGAGAGAGAAATGAATAGTGTTGATTATGTAGCACATTATGAATAATTAGAGAAAGGGTTACTAGACTAAATATTTTCTCTTACATTTCTAAAGATTTTAGTAGAATCCTTTTTACTATGAAGAAGCCACAGTTCAAAAATGATTTCCTTTAAGGGACAAGTCTTGCATTTCTAATCTGTTAAAAGATGGCAAATGCCATAGTCATCATGACTTATCACAGAAATGTCTTTTAAAAGTCCAGGTACAAATTTTAATTGCAAGCACAAATTACAAGAGAAAGAAAGTCAGTTTCAGAGACATCAAATCATATTTGCTTCTAAAATCTTTCCCTTGAAATTTTTGTGGACATGGCCTGTTTGCTTAGCATGTTAGTTAATGTTCCTGTGTTAGTTGTGTCTTGTATTCATTTATTTATTCAACAAGTATGTATTGAGTATCTATTTTATTCCAGGTACTGACCTAAGGGCCAACATACAAAGACAAGTGAGAGACAGAGCATATCCTCAAGGAGCAGATTGTCCGATGGGGAAGACAGGTAAGTAAATAGGCACTTTTTATGTAATGTCATAAGTAATATAATGTAACTATGCACAGGGAGCACAGAAAATGGTGCCTGAGCCAGGGAGTGAGGTGAACAGGGTTGGGAAAGTTGTTAAGGAGAAGGAAACATTTAAGCTACATAATGAGGAATAATTATTATTGGAAGTGACTTAAAGCTGGGCATGGTGGCTCATGCCTGTAATCCCAGCACTTTGGGAGGCTGAGGTGAGCAGATCACCTGAGGTCGGGAGTTCAAGACTAGCCTGGCCAACATGGTGAAACCTCATCTCTACTAAAAATACAAAAATTAGCTGGGTGTGGTGGCTGGCACCTGTAATCCCAGCTACTTGGGAGGTTGAGGCAGGAGAATTGCTGGAACCCGGGAGGCGGAGGTTGCAGTGAGCTGAGATCATGCCACTGCACTCCAGCCTGAGCGACAGAGTGAGACTCCATCTCCAAAAAAAGAAAAAAAAAAAAGTGAATTACAGATTGCCAAATCTGGTAAGATTTTATTTTGTTACTTTTCAAATGTTCCATGTGATAAATGCCTCTCTTTTGCAAACTCTAAAATAAACAGTAGTTTGATGATAGAGAATTCAACCATGTGTGACCGCCTTTGTCTCTTGTAGCTCTGTTATTAAGACCAGATATCAAGAAAAAGACATAGCCAATGGAGAAAATTAATGATTAGGTCTGGAATTTAGCTGCTGGAGTTAGAGAAAGAAATAACTGCTGTATATATCTGCTGTATATAGATTTGACCAGAAAAAAAGCAGAGATGATTTCTTCTCATCTCAAGAAGACTTGATGAAAGACAGCTTCCAAAATGAGTTCCTTGAGTGCTGAATCTCTATTCTTTTCATTTTTAAACTCATGATTCTAGGCTTGAAACTCACCCATGTTGATGCCACCACAGACAGCTTTGAATATGTACAAGGGCATCTCCAATAATTGTACTTGGTAGGAGGAGATAAGGCACCATTTCCCTCTTTATCTGCAATTGAGTAGTTACTGAGAGAGTTGTTTAAAGAGCTCTTTATTCATTCATTCAGATATTATTCATTGTTAAAACATATATAATTTGATATGTAAATTATATCTTAAGAAAACTGTTTTATAAAAGCCATTTGTAGTATACTCTCATGTCTTTTCCCCGAGGCCAGCATAGTTTGGCACAGAAAGGCTTCTTGACTAAGTTGACTATGTGGCCTGGTTGGGTCCCTCTGCAGTGTTTACCAGCTCCTCTGGCATATGTCCCAGAACGACAATCCTTTTTCCTTTCAGATTATGACACTGTATGTGAACTCAAATCCCCTTAACTCAGAAACTTACTGTTCAAACCTCCAGAAAAACGCTGGACAAAATCCTCATCAATAAAAAGAGAATAATTGAACATGATGCTTGGAAATGTTCCCAGCAATGTCCTTAACCTTGGAAAAAAAATTCCTAGTCTATAATGTTTCTACTCACTTATCCACAGGAGTAAAATTGAAGGGTGAGTCAGAACAAGCAAAAGTTCTATTAGTGTGGAGGTTCTGGAGAAGAGGTTGCCTTGTTACTTTTTTCAGCAGAGAAGTTAGAAAAGAATACCACAACCGGCCGGGCGCGGTGGCTCAAGCCTGTAATCCCAGCACTTTGGGAGGCCGAGACGGGCGGATCACGAGGTCAGGAGATCGAGACCATCCTGGCTGACACGGTGAAACCCCGTCTCTACTAAAAAATACAAAAAAACTAGCCGGGCGAGGTGGCGGGCGCCTGTAGTCCCAGCTACTCGGGAGGCTGAGGCAGGAGAATGGCATGAACCCGGGAGGCGGAGCTTGCAGTGAGCCAAGATCACGCCACTGCACTCCAGCCTGGGCGGCAGAGCCAGACTCTGTCTCAAAAAAAAAAAAAAAAAAAAAAAAAAAAAAAAAAAAAAAAAA